>NC_056745.1:123680212-123980212 GCF_019279795.1 Protopterus annectens | reverse complement strand
GTACTTAACTGAAACCTCAGAGACACACAGTACCAATATAATCTAAAATAAAGTTGCAGGGTAATGAAGTAAAAATGAGACACTGGAACTTTTCTACCCATCTGTTAAAAAAGGAAAAGTATTTATGAAACATGTAGTGGAAATGATTCAAGAGTTATTAGGGAAGAGAAACTGCTTCAGAAGGGATGGCAAATAAGGAGATACATTGAAAACAGTTTAAAAACATTGCAGAAATATGACTGAAAGAATGGAAATTATTAAAGGGGTTTTCAAAAAATAAAGTACTGCAGAAGAAAAATCTCATAACAAGAATAGCGGCAACTGCAAAGTGCTAAAAGGAATATAAAGGAGCAATCTGGACAATATGAACAACTTAAGAAAGGTTAAGTATTTTTTTGCAACAACTCCAGAGCACAAGAACTTCTAGCACAATGACAGAGAGCAGAAAGTAGAAAGGGTTGATTAAACTTGGGGAGCATATGGCAAGAAAAATGAGAGACCCTATACAGGTGTAAGAGATTTTTTAGAAAGAGATTAGGCCTCAATAATGGATACACAATACTGAATGCAAAGAGTACTTTTGTGATCTCCACTTTTGTATCAGATCACAATTATTTCAAGCAATTTATTTTATTTTGCACCATAGCTTGTGGTGCCTACTGTCCTCTAAAATTGAAATGTTTCAGTAAAACTAAATCTTGTTTTTACTTAAGTCCTTCATAATTTTCTGCCTGAGCAAATAGAAAACTAAACTGCTTGCTAATGTTCTTAAAACGCCATGTTATATTTTGATAAAAACACAGGAAAGTGAGATGAGGAGTTTTACAAAGTACATGCAACTGCGTCTGATGTCCCTTATTATTTGCATTACATTAAACTTTGTAATCAAAAATATCAGTCTCTCATGTCCATTTTTCAAGATTAATTCCCTTACTTTACTGCACACAAAAAACACAATGAAAATATTAACAAATGTAAAACACAGCCTCACAGACTTTAAAATAACTCTTCCTGATGCTTCTCTTGTGATAACATCAATAATCTATGGGAGTTTTAAGAGTATCAAAACACTTTTTAAGTGCCATTCTTGCTTAAAGAAGAATCTACAAAGGGTTTTATTTAAAAGAGGATCTTTGCTTTTAAAAATGACTGAAAACAATGTTAAAGGACAACAGGAACCACATTGTGGTGGTGCAGGTCCAAACATAAAAAAATATTACTATCACAAGATCTCATGTGTAGGACCAGCATCTGAAAGACCACAGAGAAGAAAAAAAAAAAGAAGGAAAGAGAAAATGACCATTCTTGCCTCATGCATCGAGGATGCATTAGATACAGTGGTGAAACAGATTTCTTAATTATAAACAGATGAAATCAAAATGTATTCACTGTTTCTACAAGACATCAGAACATCAGGCTGTAAAATGCTTTGTCTATATGAGGGCTCATTAAAACAGTGTCCTGATTTATGGTACAAGTAGCCAGCTTCACTGTGGCACTGCTCTGCAACCAACCTTCCCGTCTAATACAAAGTGTACCTGTTAAAAGAAATCTCTCACAAACAAAGCAGCAGCTACAACAATGGAGAACTTACAAGCTTCATCCAGTGAAGCCACACATACATACACAGGCACAAATATATACATTTGTATACATGTGCATAAGACTCCATAAGTAGTCAATGGTATTTCATGCAAAAAACAAGTTTTAGTTTGCTGGTCAAAAAATGAAAACCGGATCCTGATATACTTACCTTATAAATACAGCATTACTGTGGTCAGAAAAACAAGAGTATTTTTAATGCGATTTTATCCCTCAAATGCCTATCCTCCATCAGTCCTCTTGCAATCAACCATCCCATTTACTTAGTTTGGGGAGTTAGTGAGAGACAACAGGAGTACAATGATAACACACATCTGTAAACCACCACGATCAGTTACTAAAATGTACATAATACCTACAATTGTAAAACAGAGTATTTACAATAATCAAGACAAAGCTCAGCAGAAAGTGGGGTGCCTGTGTGATAAAGCTGTGTATTGTCTATGTAGAAATGACAGGATAGTTGAGTGGAGTGAAGGAAGTTACAGAAAGGTTGTAAGAAGTTGGAAGGTGAAGTTACACCAAGCAAAAGACTGTGTGAGAGAAGTTAAGAATGGTGCAATGTAACCTGCCCTATGATGGACAGTAAGTGCGTTACTAGTAAGAAAAAGAGCGATGTAGCTCAGGTAAGATAATATGGCTGAATGACAGTCGGTGATATTTGTCGGATGAGAGGAGGTGAGTCGTTAGTACAGTCCTAAATTTTGGGTAACATGAGGTGTCTTACTTGTGCAGGATTACCTTCCCAGAGTTTGGGCCTATTTATAGAGAACCAGTGACCATACAATGGAGTTTAATTTTTGAGGAGCACAGTTTTTGTGATTTTTGTGGCTGTAAGATGAAAGTTGTCTAATGAGTTCAGCTGCTAAAGGAAAAAAGGTCCGACTCTCTAGAAGCCTGAATGTTTCAGATACTAGGAGAAAGTCAACCCTTTTGTTGAACAGGGAGAAATTTTCCTCTGTTTTACAACGGTGTTCATTTTTAGAGGACTGGGAAATAAACCCACAAGTTGTATTTGCGTTTGTCCCTCAACAATGTTTTATTAATCTCATGAAGACTTAGACCCCCAATTCTAGTACAAGGGGTGAAATTAGACCTACAGAGAAGCAGGAGGTCCAGGACAATCATGACTCTAATGATGTGTCAAGCGAGAAATATCGCTCACCTCAAAAGTCTATATGTCACTCAAAAGAGATTAAGCTTCCAGCATCTCTTAGCAGCTCATGTACTTTAAGCCTATGATCTTCTTGGTTAGGAAACTTTCAAGTCTTTCTAATTGTTTGATATATTTAGTAAAATACATCTCAAATGGTGCATTGTACTCTAAAACTGGCCTGATCAATGTAGAATATAAAGTAGTGATTACTTCTTTATTCCTTGATGATATTCTTTTGGCAACTAACTAGACTAAATAAAAAGGATTTTCTGACAACCATTGTCACATGATGGTCAAAAAAGAGGGAACTATCAACTCAAGTGTCTTGGCAGGAACCACAGGCTTTGGTTCCTGCGGAATGGAGAACAGCAATGGTTATTCCCCTCCACAAAGGTGACCTAGCAAAAGAGCTGGAGAATTACAGCCCCATGAGCCTGACCATCCTTATCTATAAGGCCATGAAACGTATCATTATGGAGCTCATAAATAAAGACAAAGGCGATATCCAAAACCTGGACTTTACCCAATTCAGCTTCGTCAAGGGCAGATCTTGCCTGTTAAATCTTGTGGATTTTTTTGAAAATATGACCAGGGCCATTCAGGAGGGCAGATATGTGCACACAGCATACCTTGACTTGGCAAAGGCTTTCGACACAATTTCACAGTAAGGGATTCCTGATAAACTTAGCAAACTGAATGTAAACCACTTCATTGTAAGATGGGTTGCTAACTGACTCACAAACTGAACACACACTATCATAGTGGGCAACTCCACATCAACCAGCAGACCTGCTACCAGTGGGGTGCCACAGGGGTCAGTGCTGGGCCCCCTACTGTTTGGAATATACTATGGGGTTGAGGCTGATCAAGTTTGCAGACGACTGCAAACTGGGTGCAATTACTGAATCCCCAAATGATGTCACTATATGCCAGGAGGTTCTTACGCAGACCAGCGACTGGTGTCTTAGTCATGTTCTCAAACCAAATGCAAAAAATGCATCACCATTCCCTTTGGTGCAAACAATGTCCCTTCACACTATGAAATCAACAATACCCTAAGTACCCATAAAGTGGTAAGGGACTTGGGTTCACAAGTTGACAGCAAACTTAACTTCGACCACCATGTGTCTACTGTAGTAAGGAAGGCCTTCTACGTAGCACACTTGATTAGTAAAGGCATTGCCTCGAGAGCAAAACAGGTTATAACCCCTCTACGCTCTGCACTAATCCAGCCCATAATTGAGTATACCACCCCTGTTTATCATTTACTGTACAAAGCACCTGCAGCAACTGAAGAGACGTCAGAGTTTCTAACAAAGATCATCAAGGGACTCCAGCACGTCCCATACACAGACTGACTAAAGTCCCTGGCACGTTACTCTCTATCATATAGAGTTCTTACAGGAGACTTATGCCTGGCTTACAGAGCAATCACAGACCCAAACCTAATGAACTTGCTGTATATCTGTAAATCAAGCGGTACTAGGGCCACCTGCTCCAGGGACCTAAATATGGCCTGTGACTTAAATAGGACATGCTGAAAGGACAGATTCATCTCCCAGCGACTGCCGTGTCTTTGGAATACGCAACCTAGTCATGTGAAAACTTCTATAACACTGTTAAAAAGGAACCTGGACTAGTGGATGGGGCACCGTAAATTCTTACTGGGATTAGCACCCATAACTCTCCTGGACATGGGCAGTCATTACTAAATGCAATCTTTGGTATGAACTAACATTTCTATTAGTGGTGTGTTGTCTACACAGCATGATGAGGGGAGAGAGTTTGATGATACTACACTTTATAGTGGTGTACTATTATAAGCTTTAGAATTAGAACACTGACTTTGCAAAACTGAAAATAAAACATCAATTGTCGTAATATGGAAGACACACAATACTGATTGCCCAAATTTGCCCCCCTTCAGGGTCCATGCTAGTGCTTGATCCTAGGTGTGGAGTTATAAGGAGTTTCTAGATTCAATATATCTGCACAACTGTCAGTGTTCAGCAGTATGACATTTGCTGTTTTGTTTTCACTTGTTGAAATCAACATTCTGACTACAGAGCTTCTAATATTAAACCCTTTACAGCATTAAGTTTCAATGCATGTTTCATAAAGCAACAGCTTACTTGGGAGGATTCATTCTAGATGATTTGGGTGTCACATTACGAATTAAAAACAAGCCCCAGCTTGCAGTCATCCACATACTTTGATAGCCAGAGGCTAAGGCTCTCTGGAGATCTGAGAAGCAAATACCAGAGAGTAAAGGGTCCCTACCAAACACCCAGCCAGACACCTTGTTCAATTTCATACTTTCTCAAGAGGCTCTGGTAACTCGCACTGCATGAGTTCTGCCTTTCAAGCAGTTTGCTATCCATCCTACCATATATGGGTTGATTTTTAAAGCTTTTAACTTTGTATGATGCCCTTCACTGGGAATGGTGTTAAAGCCCTTGCTCAGGTTAAGTTATGTTGTGTGCAATGGTCTTTCTACAGCCTCAGTAACCATTTTGAAGAAACTTACCAGATTAAGTAAAAAAAAAAGTTATGTGCTTACCATAACTTGGTATCTTGTGTTATCCTAGGTCATCATTCATCACAATAGGGTCTAGGATCTGACCTTGGATCCGAGTTGGCAACATAACACAGACAGATGCAAGGCCCTGATTCTTCCCTCTCCCATAATGCCGTGCTGTCCTGTATTCCTCAGACTGAGTTTGCTGTTCTAATTCTAAAGAGCAGTCCTACAACTCTGGAAGAAAAAAGACCAACTTCCTCTAATACCCACAGGTTAGGGGGACGGTGGGAGGGAAAATTGAGATGAATGATGACCTAGGACAACACAGACACCAAGTTATGGTAAGTACTTAACTATTTATCCAATGTTATCACTGTCATCAATCATCATTCATCACAATAGAGTCAGAGTCCCCAGTTACCATATACCTCGGGAGGCCTCAAGGAAGGACATTCTGGAGCACAGTGGAGCCAAAGGAAGCCCTACTCCTAGAAGCCAAGTCTATCTTATAATGCAAAATGAATGTGTGAGGACTAGATCAAGTGGCAGCAGCACAAATACCATCAACAGAAACCCTGCCCAGAAAAGCTGAATTTTTTCCCAGGAATCTCAAGGTGCCTGTAGTCATAGACCGTGGAGATGCAACTAGAAATCTAATTAGAAATAGTGATTTTAGAGACTGGGAGTCCACATCTATTAGGGAAAAACGTCACAAAAAGCTGCTTTGACTTACAAAACTCTTTGGTCCTGTGAAGGTAGAATCATAATGGACAGTGAACATCCAATGTATGAAGAATGTATCTCCTTAGGTTGAGTAATTAGGAAAGAACACTGGAAGTTGAATATATTGGTTCAAGTTGGACTCCAATGTGACCTTGAGCAAAAAAGTGGGGTTTGTCCTGACAAACACTATCCTTGTGAAAAATCATATAAGGAAGGGTAATGGTAACAGCTTGCAGTTCTGAAACCCTCCTGGCTGAGTAACGGCCACCAGAAAAGCTGTCTTCCAAGAAAGAAACTTGAGATCACAGGAACCAGCAGGCTCAAAGGGACTGTTAGTTAGAGACTGGACTGCAAAACTAAAGAAAGATACTAAGGAGGTGTGGGGGTCTTATATTGGTGGTCTAAGAAGAAAACCCCCTTCGTGAATGCTTTGCAAAGCCTAGAAGAAAAAGTAGGTTCACTATTCCCATGGAAATTAGAAATTGCAGCCAACTGGAGCTTGATAGTGGAAAAGCAAAGACAGATACAAAAGGATTTCTGAAACAGAAGCAGAAAAAGGATCCAGATTCCTGTCCTTGGCCCAAATGGAGAACATTTTCTTCTTGCTGCGATAAACTTTTCTAGTGGAAGGTTTCTTGGAGAAACCATGAGGTTAACTGGAGGGTCCGAAGATTTGGGAGAGGAAGCCCCAAAAGATGGGAAATCAGATCCTGACTGGGATCCAGTATCCAGGGTGGCTACTTCAGATGAGACTTGATGAAGGGGAACCACGGATGATGAGGCCAGAAAGGAGCAATGAAGATCACAGATGACCTCAGGCGTGGCACTTTTTTGTAAAACCTTGGGAATTAATGGGACAGGAGGATGAGCATAAAGGAGACCTGGAGGCTAATCGTGGACTAGAGTGTCCCTCGGTGATTCACCCTGAGGGGGGAGGGATCAAGGTGAAGTACTTGCTGCATTTGCGGTTGACTGGGGAGGAAGGGAGATACAGCAAGGTATACCCAAACTTTTAAAAATCTGCTTTGCCAAAGAGGGATGGAGAGACCAATTATGAGGGCTCAATATTAGTCTGCTGAGCCTGTCAGCCAACATGTTGGTACTCCCAGGTATATACATTACAACAAAAAGGCGTCCTGAGAACATAGTCCATCCCCACACTTTCATGGCCTCCCTGCACAACTGGTAAGATAGTGTTCCCCTTGCCTGTTGATATACCAGATCATAGCCATGTTGTCCATCTGAAGTACAATTGTTCCTACAGGGAGAACCTCTCTCATCTCTAGGACATTTACGTGCAACCTGGTCTCTGCAAGGGACCACGCACCATGGACCTTCTTTCCCTGAAAATGGCCCAACAGGGAAGTCTCCGTGGTCACTGTGAAAGATGGTGTCATTTGCATAACAGCATCAGCTTTATGGTCATAGGCATGGGATGAAGGAGTGCTGACCATTGAACCGCCAAGATCCACTGCAACACCCACATGTGGTAGCTTGTCAGAGGAACAAGATGAATGGTAGAGGTCAAGGACCCAAGGGCCCAAAAAATCAAGTGTACAAGAGGACGGGATAAATTCAGTAGTTGAGTGACCTGATCCCGGAGTAACAGACCTGCACATGGGTAAGGCTGCAATCTCTGAAGTTGAATCAACAGGACTCCTATGAATTCCTACTGCTGACAGGGCACCAGCTTGGATTTTGAATGATTGACAGTAAGCCCCAGTCGATGGAACAAGAGAAGAACATAATCTATAGCTTGCAGCAGTCGATGCCTCAAGGGGGCCATGAGGAGCCAATCGTCTAGGTATGGAAAGACCTGAAAACCCTGCAAGCGCAAGAGAGCCGCTACCACTGCCATGCATTTAGTAAACACCTGGGGGGCTGTGATGAGACCGAAGGGAAGGGGCCCTGAACTAGTAATGATTGGCCCCTAGCCAGAAGAGCAGATGTCTCCTGGATAGCCAGTCTATCTTGATATTGTAATAGGCATCCTGAAGACCTACTGAGCACACCCAGCCTTTGCGTAGGAGTAGCAGAATAGACTGAGCAGTAACCATCTGGAACTTTGACTTCTTCACTGACAGACTGAGATTGCCGAAGTCCAAAACTGGATGCAGGACCCCATCTTTTTTGGCAGCGAGAATAAGTACCGGATCTTCTTTACCCTGCTGGGACCTCTTGAATGGCTCTTTTTAGAAGAAGTTGCTGAACTTCTTTGAAGCCCACTCCTTCCAACTAGGTGTAATATCAGGAACGAAACTTCTTATGGGAAGGGGCTCAGAAAAGGGAATGAAATAGCCCCTGGATACAATGGTTAACACCCACTGACTGGAGGTTATATCTGCACAGGCTAGTGGGTGCAGAGAAATATGATCCCTTACTCTGCCTCTAGGACAGAACAGTCACGCAATGCTTCAGGAGTGCTGTGGGGGCTGCTCAGAGAAAGCCTCCCTGGAGCCCTGATTTTGCGGACACCCCCCCCCCCCTGGGGGGCAGCATCAATCACTGAACCCTCCTCCCCGCCTCTGGAAGATGATTCATCAGAGCATCCTGAAAGGAGGACTACGTCTTGTGGAACCACATCTTCCTGGTTCCCCACTGGATCTTAGAGAAAGACCTCTGGGGGGCAGAAATCTTGATTCCAACCGCAGACAACGTTTTCCCTTCCTACTCACTGTGGGTCAAAGTATCCCTTAGTGAAGGTCCAAACAAGGTGAACCATCAAAGGGGGAGTTGGTAAAGGACGCCTTGAAAGACTCTGCAAACCCACATAAGCATAACCAGCATGCTGCCTCACAGCGATGCCAATATCAGCTGCCTGAGAGATAGCTTCCGCAGCACTGGAAATTGGCCTCAAAGTGTTTGCCACTGAAGTCAGAGTGAATAGCTTGGGAGATACTGTTTTAAAAGCCTCCACCGGCAATAACTCAGTAAGGGAAGTGGTGGGTTCTTGGCCCAAATCCCTTTGGAGGTGGGTAAAATGTGCCAAATCATTAACTGACCTCAGACTGAAAATTGGCAAGGCGTACACACGTTTCCCAAAGTGGTCCAGTGCCTGAAACTCCCTGTTCAGAGGATGGACCATGGCGCTCTGCTCGGCCAGCTCCTTCTTAGTGGTGGCAGCCACCACGATGGCATCAACTAGGACACCCTTGCTCCAGAAAACACGGTTTGTAGAGGAACTAAGAAGTTTGTCAGCATGTTTGCAGACCAGCTGCACCATGTTGTGTTCCTTCCATGCCCTGCTGGCAATTAAATCCACCAACTCGTCAACAGGGGGAGACACCCAGGAGGTAGACGGGCCCATCCTGATGACCTTCAGAAACATGGACTCCAAATACTGGGATTGGGGAGACTGTTCGCCCTTTTGCTTTAAAATTTCAAGGATGTCCCCAAAGGAGAGATCATCAGGCAGACATCTGGGGGACCAGTCTCCTTCCTCGAGATCTGTGTCCTCAATGAGGGACTCCAAGGGGGAGTCCAAGTGTCTCCTCTTGCACTTTATCTTATGATGTACCTTCTCGGTGGGAGGCTCTGGGGAGAACTCTGAACAGACAGAGACTCCCAGAAGGAAGGAAACCCCCTGAAGGCTTGAACAGGAGGGATGACCCTGGACAGAATGAGAGGCCTCACCAGCCATGGCAGAGAGAGGAAGGGAGGAACCAGGAGCAGCGGCTGAGGAAACTCCAGACCTGGAGAAGGTCCGCTCTACCACCCTGAAGGCTGAGGGCTTGGAGGCAAGTCCATCCCCCATATCCAAGGGAGAGGTCTCCTGGAGAGGAGAAAGGAGCCCAGAAACAGCACCATGACCCCCCAGATGATACCAGCCCAGAAATGTTGAAAGCAGAATGGCCAAGGGGAAGGGACTGGTCCGAAAAGATGGTACCAGATCCCCCCCTCGCATAGCCGTCATCAACCGCACCGGAATGGGACTCAACCAGCTCCAAGGAGGGGAGCAGAGTAAGCCACAGACCTGGATGGGGTCGAGAAAGAGGGAATGCTCGTCCTCGCCGGAAACTGGCCTCAGACATCCAGGTCCCTAGGTTCCAAACCCACCAGGGTCGGAAGAGGACAGTGAGAGATGGGCCGGAGAAGCCAAGAGCCCCAACTCTATGTGGGCCTTGAGGAAGCTCATCATTCTGTCCATATCCAAAGGTAAAAGGCTCTTTGAAGACCCGGAGGAGGCAGAAGAGTGGGTGGACACTGTGGGAGATCTTCCTGACCTACTATGACGTTCCAAGGTGCTGCTCCAATGTCTTGGAGCAGATTGTGAAACATGTTTGGAGGTAGGAGGAGTGACTGCCTCCTCAATAACAATGGTTGAATGCAAAGAGCCTGTCTGACCCAAAGGCCTGGCCAGCACAGCAGCCGAATCTGACAAACCGGTCTGATCCAAGGCTGGTCTGGCCTTTGTATGATCCAGAGGTCTCTAAACCGAAGAGGCCCTGGATCCAAGGGGCAGCTCCATGGCTGTTGGTTCCAAAGGCCTTGGATCCGAGGCAGACATGGATGGAATCAGATCTGTGGTCCTGGGATCCAACAGCCACGGTTTCTTGGTGGGAACAGGCTGAATGGAAGGGGACTTTCTCTTTGGATCTGAAAAACCCTTCCCAGGGGGACAAAGGGCCCCTAACGAGCTAACCCTTTAAGCAAGAGTTTGTTGTGACAGTCTACCAAGGCCCTGGGGTTGAATGCGGCACAAACGTCATATTTAACCTCCAGGTGCATACTGCCCAAACAATACAAGCACTCCTCATGTGTGTCAGAATTAGGCATCTTCTGACCACACGAGGAGCATTTCTTACATCCAGTAATCTTATCAAACATACCTAACTCACGCACACAAATTACCAAAAGGAAAACCCAGCCCTAATGTCCAAGAGAAAAAAGGGCACCAAAAACAGCTTCAACTACTCTAAGCACCTGAACTAGCAAACTACTAATAAACTGACACTACATTAACCAACACTATAAAAAAAATTAGAAAGAAAGCACTTATCTGCTAGAGCCAAAGAAATTCGTCTGCACTGAACACACAGCAAATGAGATCTGGGGAATGCAGGGTATTATGGGAGAGGGAGGAGCTAGAGCCTTGGATCCATCTGTGTTATGTTGCCGGCTCGGATCCAAGGTCAGATTCTAAACCCTATCGTGATGAATGATGACAGGGATAACATAACATCTGTCTTCACCCCTGAAAAAGAAGCCACTAGCCTAATGGAAGTAACCATGTCAACAAAAGATAAATAAATAAAATAACTTCACCTAGCCAAACTTTTGAGGGTCAAGCCCAACAAGATTCTTGATATTGCAGTTTGTGAAGTCAGTTATAATGCATACCACAGCTCTGGAGATGAAACTTGTAAGGCTGACAGGTCTGTAATTACCCTGGTCAGTTGTAAGACCACCCTTATGGAGGGTCCTCAATAATAAACTGCACCACTTATCAGGGAAAAAAACATTGGCTGAATTTAGGTTCAAGAGTTTGAGATTTGGGGAATGTGTCGTTAAAGGCATTAAGCAACCAGGCATATTGCCAGGTCCCACAGATGAAGTGTTTTTAGTCTTGGCTAACACTTTCAGTAAATGATCTTTAAAGATAACTGCAGAGGGTGGGAGTGGGGGAGTCTAAAAGGGATTCAGACATTCTGTGGGCTTTGAACAGAACACTTGGGATGAAGTTTGCCAATTTCTTTACAAACTTAGTGCCATATTTATTGGGTCAGAATAGGCAGTGTCATTATGACTCAAGTTCTGAGCACTGTAAGGTATTGACTTTTTATTTTTTTTAACACAGCTGAAGACTATTCTTGGGTAAGTAAAACATACTATGGTGCTTCAGATTTATGTGCATCTGCAACTATGAATGATACCTAATCCTGCTAAGACTACCCCTTTGCTGTACACTGCAGTCTGATACTGTCTCTATTATTCAATAGCCACGGTTTTTCTGGAAAAAAATTACTTTGCATGTACATTTTGTAAATAATGTCCACTATATGCATGAAATGTACACTGGCTAAATGCTCACATTTTGTTACAAATTCAGCTTATATTTTTGTTATGACTGTCTATGCTTTTACATAAATTCAACATGTATTTTTTTCTTAGGATTCTTTTTGTTTCATCTGCCTTAGTCATGGCCCACTAACTGGATAACTAACTAAATAAATATATACATCTTCTACAATCTCCCATACCTGGGGGGGGGGGGGTGCCAGGG
Source organism: Protopterus annectens (assembly GCF_019279795.1). NCBI lineage: Eukaryota > Metazoa > Chordata > Ceratodontiformes > Protopteridae > Protopterus > Protopterus annectens. The sequence continues at coordinate 123,967,987 of NC_056745.1, read as the reverse complement.
AGTCTACATTCTTTTCCTCATCATCTGGGGTGGGAGACTCCATGAGAGACTCAATATTCATCCTTTTATAGAATACCTTTCTTGGTACTCCAAAAGGGAGTAAATCAATGCATTTGGGGGCCAGTGTTATGCAGGGAGGCTATAAAAGGCCTTGGGCCTCTCTGTCTTGCTGCATGACAGGTTGCAGGGCTGAGGGCTCAATAAAAGATAGCTCTGTGAACATATCAAGTGCCAGCAACAAAGTAGCAGAAGACATGGAATCCACTAACATTTCCAGGGTCAGCATAGTGCTTAAAGGCAATGGTTGACTTGGCACTGAGAACTGTGGCACAAATACTGTGGGACCAGGCATACCAGCATCAACAATCAAGTACTCAGCGTAGACACACTCAAAGTGCCAGGCCCCAGTATTAGAAATGAAAGGATCACAGACTCTGGCAAAATGACATTTAAAACATCAGTGCTGAGGGAACCCTCAGTTACACAGCCACTGATGCCAAGGCATACAACACTGACAAGGGCACCACAGAGATGGGTACCAATGTCAGCTATGCCATGGATGCCAAGGCGTAACACTGACAGGAGCACCACAGAGATGTGGACACTGTCTGCTATGCCACTGATGTCAAGGCATATGACACTGACAAGGGCACACAGAGATGGGTACCAATGTCAGCTATGCCATGGATGTCAAGGCGTAACACTGACAAGAGCACCACAGAGATGGGCACTGTCTGCTATGATACTGATGCCAAGGCATATGACACTGACAAGGGCACACAGAGATGGGTACTGATGTCTGCTATGATACTGATGCCAAGGCATATGACACTGACAAGGGCACACAGAGATGGGTACTGATGTCAGCTATGCCACTGATGCCAAGGCATATGACACTGACAAGGGCACACAGAGATGGGTACTGATGTCAGCTATGCCACTGATGCCAAGGCATATGACACTGACAAGGGCACACAGAGATGGGTACTGATGTCAGCTATGCCACTGATGCCAAGGCATATGACACTGACAAGGGCACACAGAGATGGGTACTGATGTCAGCTATGCCACTGATGCCAAGGCATATGACACTGACAAGGGCACACAGAGATGGGTACTGATGTCAGCTATGCCATGGAAGCCAAGTTGTAACTGACAAGAGCACCACAGAGATGGGCACTGTCCGCTATGCCACTGATGCCAAGGCATATGACACTGACAAGGGCATCACAGAGATGAGCACCAATGTTAGTTATGCCAATGATGACAAGGCATATGACACCGACAAGGGCACCACAGAGATGGGTACTGTCAGCTATGCCACTGATGACAAGGCATCTGACACTAAGGGCACCACAGAAGTGGGTACTGAAGTCAGCTATGCCACTAAGGCATATGACAGTGACAAGGGAACCACAGAGATGGATACTGATGTCAGCTATGCCACTGATGACAAAGACAACAGAGTTGATATCAGCTGAAGACAAAAGGACTGGCAAGTAAAGTTTTGAGTATCTGATCTCAGGAGAACACAGCTATAAATGCTCCCATCCCCAAAAATAGGTACAGGAACAGACAAGAGTGTATTTTCTTTGTCTTCAACTTTGTTACTGCCAACAAGCAAACAAGGGTTTTTTAGGAGCAAATAACATTTTTAAACCCTGATGGAAGAAAGCCATGCTGGTGTCCAAGGATGCTTGGGATCAGAGGAATGAATGGGAAAACAAAGAATAATGGCTTGATACTTGTGGGGTTGCTGGGAGGGGGACTTAAAAAGTACATAAAATTAAAACAAACTGTCCTCTCTTTTAATATGTTAAAGTTGAGAAGTTTAGACAGTGGTATTCTGAACAATAAAATGACGGATTGTCATGTGTGCATTAAAATGGATTCTCACTGGCAAAATAAGGTGCCGTTAACAGAACAGAAAGGCACAGTCAATTCACATCTGCACTGGTAACACTGAATCACTTCAGTACCCCATCCGTCCCATATCTGCGCCTCTGAACACCTGCCACATTTTTAACAGTGACTGCTATTGCTATGACGGATTTAAAAATGACCACAACATTTCTGCTGGTCTATGCCTTGGCTCCAACAATCTTTTAAGACTGAAGTATAAATTCAACACTTCCGGAATTTACCTTTCACAATTTGTTACACTAACTAGAATTAATTTCTTGTTTCATAAAAACAACCTGTTTATTACACTGCAAATGATTCAAATTAATTTCAGTTGCACACTACTGCTCATTTCGCACTTAATTTGAAATTTCAGGAGTGAGGCTGAAATCAGCCATTTGTGATCACAGTTCTACCCAGGTTAACAAATTTAAACAAACAAATAAATATTCTCAACAGTTTCAAACAGGATTTGAGCTGTGAGGCCTGTACCATCTTCATGACCCTTGTTAATCAGAAATGTTCACAAGCAAGAATTAAGCAGAATATCCTACACAATCTAACAAAATGCATCAATATGAAGCTATGTGGAAAATTAACTAATTATTAAAATATAGTCGACAGAGAAGAGAACTTCCTAAATACCACATTTGCACATTTTATATAATGCAAGTCAACCATCCCAGTTCTGCCACTCTAATCCATTCTGTAAACCTCATCCACAACACACTTGTTAGCTAGTAACTAATTTTTTTTTATCTGAACTACTCCACTGTCCATCTATCCATTCTGAGCAGAACCAACGTTCCTCCCACAAACTATAGGCATCCTTAATTACTACAGACTGTAGGAATGCTTCCCCCTCCTAACATTGGCAAGCTATAACCAGAACTTAGAGAAAGTCTTCAGCATAATGCAAATTATGCAACTTAGCTGCCAAATGCATCAGTTTGAAATGGGTTTGTATAATGATGGTTGAACCTTCTGTGAATCATAACTTGGAGCCTGCACTGAAATTACAATCAAGCGCAGAAATCTCATGTTACTCTCAGGTTGATAATAAAAGGCACAATACTTAGGTTTCAGACAACTATGCCATTACATCCTGCCAAAACTTTTGCATCGAGAAACATCCATCATAATGCAAAAGTAGCAGACAGGCCTCTCACTGTTCAAACAATTCTGTGTAAGTAGAGCTTTTTCCGTTAACTTGCCCTGCCTGAGCAGAAGCGACTTAAAACCTACCATTTTACAGTTTAAAGTGCACTATATGAATTTTTCACAACAGAGTGTATGGCAGCTATGTCAAAAAAAGCAATAACTACAACCATGACAAAAATGTCCATTTACAAGTTAAAAACAGCCAATAGCACAGGGCACATTACAGAACAGTGCTCAAGTAAACCTTGAGAGAATATTAATTTTTGTTAACACTGTAACTTGCTTAACTTTAAAACTCAAACTTCAACTTCTTCTTTAGAGGAAACAGCATCCTAAAAGACTAGAATCCAAAACAAATACCACCAAGTTAGAGGAAACAACGTCATGGTTTAGGATAATACAAATGCATAATTTCAGATAGTTTTCCAGAAGGGATATTTAATAAGGCAAAGCAGCATTTATACAATCCCTTTCTGAAAGGCAGCATTTTTCTAAAGGGCTAGGTGGCATGTCCTAATTCCTTAATAAACTCATCAACAAAATGTTTAAACAGTTAATATAGGCAGAGATGTGTAATCTAGAAATTAGCTCAACAAAATCTGGCAGCCAGTGGAAAGGATTAACGCTTTGAGATATCAAGGAGTGCCTTCCTGCAGTCAGGAGTACATGGTTTGGTTCTGTATATTTGCCTACTTTGTGGTTCTAAGCAAGTGTCACTTAACAAGAGAGTGCTCCCAGATCACCACTGAAAAGGGACACTTCTCTCAAGTAGGCTCTCCTGTTAACAGTTAAAAAATATACAAAATAAATAAATATAATCAACATCATCAGTCTTAAACAACTAGATTTAAGGAAACTTTCTAACACAGTACAGCAATAAATGCCCATTTACAAGTATCATAACTGAAAAATGTCCATCTCTGGGTTGTTTCATTTAACACACCTGTGTAGCAAGCAACACCAGTGAAGAAGCCTGCAAACAAAACAAAGCTTAAAGTGCAGCTGTGCAAGAGTACACAAGAGTATGCACCATGACTGTAGTAGCTGTATAAAGGCAGGATAAATGCTGCAGTTCCGTTATCAAATGGGAATGAGTAACAGATGCAAGTCTGTCTTCTGAATAGATTTCAATATCCAAAAAAAAAAAATCATATTAAATGCTCCAAGACAGCCGAGACAGCCCTACGTTCATGTAAACAGAAGGTAGAAGAGAGAAAGTTGGAAGAAAGGTAGCAGCTCCACCTGAATCACTGATTTTGTATTCAAAACTTTTACAATTAATCATTAGCACCCTCACACAAATATATTGCACTCATCAACAGAATCAGTAGTGCAGTATGCTGATCAGATTGGGAGAACTCAAAACAGAAATAGAGAGGGCCCAAGACCCATAACTTTGTGTTTATTAATGTGCTTAGAAAAATTAAGCACTGTACATGAAAAGCCAATGACAAATGGAAAACCATAATGCAAGGGAACTAAAATCAAAGTTAAAAGCAAAATAATCTTAACATAAATAAATAGAAATAAACTAAGTATTAAAAATTACTTAACAGTTACGAACCAAATACTCAAGCTAAAACAAAAGATTTATTTACCTTTAATTTGGTAACCAGGTAAGTGGACTGATCAATTGACAAGATTAACATTATAAGAAATGAGCAACAAAGTTACTGCAGTATTGTAAAAGAAAAGAAAGATGACACAATTATCTTTGCATGGGAAGGGGGCAAAATAATACCTTTCAGAAATCCTACTACAAAACCTGACCTGCTCCTCAACTGAAGGACATACATGTATTTCTTGGAAATGGTGTGGACAAAGGTTCAGGTGGTACCTTCAAAGATATCCTGACCAGAAAGCATCTAGAAAAAAGCTGTAATGGTGGCTGCTGCCATCATACAATAGGCCGTCTCTTGTCCAACCAGGGACTTCCCAGGATAAGAGTCAGAAACACTTAATGTAGCTGGCTAGTTATTTGGAGAAAGCATGTTTAGATATTTGGTGTTTCCTGTTTGGTTGGCATGAAGGGAAAAAAATGGTCTGCCAGTCTTAACATATCTTTGACTCAGTTTATACAATGTATGGTTTTTGTATGCAAATGTCTATGGGGTACAAAATCCTTCTCCTTTTTACTGAAGGTTAGGATGAAACAGAAGGGTGGACAGACTGCTTAAGAGTTAACCCTAATATCTTTTCCTTATGGAAGGATGAGTTCTCAATGACAGGAAAGCCTACAGGTCTGAGATTCTGCTAGCTTAAGTGATGGCTACTATGTAGAGTCATTTCGGGGAGTTGCCAGAAGTAGACTTAACAGAACAGCTTTAAAGGAGATAAATTTCTTTTCTCATTTCCAACATTCGAGTCCTGTGTAGAAGAAACAGGCCTTCCCGATGATATCAGATGCAGGGAACCTCTCAGAAACAAGTTAATTACAGAATTCATGAAAACCGGAAAAAGTCAAGTAATGCAAGGTGACAGAAATATTCACTTAAAGAAGAAAGCTCCATCCTTATCAAGCAAGTCTGAAAGATATTGAAGAATATTGAATATGCTGGCAGCAGGGATAAAAGAACATGGTCACTACATCAAAAAGAAAATGTTTTCCACTTCTCCAGGTATTACTTACTGGTGGGTCTTCTTGGCTTATGAAAAATGGGGTCTATATTACAAGACTGACGGTTGAAAACATCGAACACCATATGGTTGACACCATATGGTCGATGTTTTCAAACATCAAACTTATAAAAACAACAAAAAAAAAAAAAAAAGAAAGAAAAAAGTACTCTAACGGGTTTAAGCAGGGGGGCAAGCCCCCCTGCACCCCCCACAACCCCCACTAGTTAAATATACCAACTCCGAGACCGCACTACATTGCAGTAAACTGAAATCTCCCCTTACGGAGATTTCCATTTACATGTTCGATGTGCGCTTTCGCTATTCTCAGGTCGACAATATCAGCTTCGATATTGTCGGCTTTCGATAATATAACAGACCCAAAAAATGTATATCACATGAGGAATGGAAATATCTGGAAGGAACTAGTTTGATATTTTCTAGGCTTTCAACGCGAGGGATCTGATACTGGGATACATCACAAACCTTTCTTGCTGCAACAGTACACTACAAAGAAGTAGGTGGAACAAAACAAAAAAAAAAAGCACACTTTCATGCACTTACTAATAAAGGCTACCAAAGTCACTGGCTTGGTGGACTTGAAGCCTGCCCTCAGAATGCCTAAGCAACAATGCCCCGCCTCAAAAATTACTGGGCATTACGCTTCCTGATCCTTCAAGCCCCCCCCAAAATAGGCATGCTCATGCTCTGTCAAGCTCCTGAGCCACTAATTCAACTTAAGTCGCTTAACGCTTTATGCCAGTGAAACTGCTTTCTTCCCCCCTCCCTTTTTGTTTAATATTTACTTGGCTATATTTTACCTATAAAATGCATTGTGATAAAGTAAATAAATAGCTTAAATTCTGACTACATTCTGCTTTCCAAAACATCCTCTGTCACTACAAATAACCATCACCATTTCTGTTCTTTAGATCCAGAAAGAAGCTGGTGACCTTAATCTAGTTATTATGCTTCACCTCCCACCTGCCCCTCCTATTCAGACTGATTCTGCTCCACCCCCTTACTATTTTATGACCCCATACTACGTCCACCTGACCTTCCTATTCAGACTAATTCTGCTACACTTCCCCTTATGTCCCATACTACATCCACTTGTCCTTCCTATTCAGACCGATTCTGCTACACTCTCTATTCAGACTGATTCGGCTACACTCCCCCTTACCACTTTATGTCCCGTACTACGCCCACCTGTCCTTCCTATTCAGACAGATTCTGCTATACTCCCCTTACTATTTTATGTCCCGTACTATGCCTACCTGTCCTTCCTATTCAGACAGATTCTGCTATACTCCCCCTTACTATTTTATGTCCCGTACTATGTCCACCTGTCCTTCCTATTCAGACTGAGTCCGCTACACTCCCCCTTATTATTTTATGTCCCGTACTACTTCTCAGACTCCTATCCGCCAGGGTAAAGAAAATCCAGTTTCATAAGAATCTTTCTGTACTTTCGTACTCCTCCTCCAATTCCCACACCAATCTGGTGAGTTTCTGTTACACAATTTTACCTAGCCCTATATAGTTTTATCCAAACAAACAAAAGAAGTATACAAAGTATTTCAGAAGTAGCCTGCCAGAGATCAAAGTAGAAGTTTTACATCTCTGTTTCCATACTGCAAACCAAATGTAATACACAGAGCTTCCCAAACCACAGAATTGACACGCTAGGTTTACAGGTGGGAGTCCCTCTTATGGGCCAGTGTTCAAGAAGCCTCAATCCTCACTATTGACACTGGTGGGGAACATCCAGTGAGACAGAAAGACACACAATATTTTCAGATGCAGTTCTCTGCAAAAAAATATAATTTCCCTTAACAGCACATAGGGAATGCACATGCCAGTCCTGGAGCTGGGCTTTCTCTCCAGGGCCCAAACAAGACTCCCCACTGTCACAGCTATACAGTGGAGTCCTTAGCCGGATGTCCCAAGCCAAGTCCTCTACCACCCTCTCTGTGAAATCAGTGCTCTCCATGTGCCTGTTCAAAGTAGCTGACACGCACACTCTTAAAGGTTTGATTTTTCTCACACACACACACACACACACACACACACACACACACACACACACACACACACACACACACACACCCACACACCCACACCTGGGAAAGGCTGGCACTGTTTACCCGCTTTGCCACCTCCATCCAGACTATAAGGTAGATACACTGTCACCAGAACACCCAAAGCCAGCTATTCTAAGGCTCTTATCAGGGTACCCAATTACTCTCAGTAAAATTAACACTTATACAAATGGTAATGTTTGACCAAGCAGCAACACTTTCAGGAATGTGGAGCCACAGTGCCACTAAATAAATGCAATTACTCTCAAAGGTTAAATATTTTCTAAAGGACCAGCCAAAATGAATAGTGTAGATATATTTAATAATAAATAATAAAATACAAAACATGAAAATACTGAGTATCTATTTATAATAAACACCCTGGTTTCAATTCACATGAAATATAAAAAATAACACAGATGGAAAGACATTGAAAAACAATATTTAGCTACTCTCCCTATATTTTCGAACTGACTGAAGAATTACTGTTCCCTAGTTATTTACTAAAGCAAAGCAAGATGAAGGTGTATGAGTGTGTCTTGTCAGGTCTCAGAAAACAGACTGCATATATCACACATCTCCCACTAGTATTCAAATACAATTTCAGTGCTGGCTCCAGAATGACATGACATCTGGTCACCCGACTCTGTGGTTACCACACTACCCCTCACTAGCAACTGAGCCAGGAACTGGCACAGAGGTGAACTTTGCTAAGGTTTAGTACAGCATCTGGAAGCTGTAAAATGATTCCAACACTACCACCCTTCCTGGAGAAAGGCTTTTCACAGACATAGTGTCTCTAGCGGTATTTATACCTGTGAGATACAATCTTTTTGGCCTAACCCAAGTCATTTAATTTCAGGCTATTTTTCTTGAGGTTAGCTGGGCTGAGCTTAACCCCTTCCTTTCCAGTATCATCTGTTAAATTACATACATTTAATCAGGTCCAACAATACAGTCTGACATACATGTATATTTCTTTTCTGCCCAGCAGGACCCACTGTTGATACATTTTTAATACAAGCAACTTCACAAATACATTTTTAACACAAGCATCTGTTCAAATCAGTTTGATATTCAAATGACATACAATTCTTTACAAAACTCCAGCTAGCTAGGTTAGTATACGTTATATACATGCACTGCCCTACTCCCCCTAGCACAGCTGGCACTACCTCACATCATCACAACAGGTTTCATGAAAAGGCTCAAAGACTGCTGGCCACTGAAGATTAATTCTCTGGATTCCATGATGCACTATACAAGTGTCCTTGTAGCTATTCCATTTGCTTCTTGAAGGTATTATAGACTGGCTGATCTTAATTGAGAAAGAAAGTTTATTCCACAGGAGTGGAATTCTTTGAAATATGAAGCTGTCAGTTTCACTGTATGGATGAAGTAAAGTGTCCCCTTGTGTTCAGGTCATTAAAGGGGTACGCGAAAGAAAAGATTCAAATATGAAGTGGTCCTTTAATGCTATGTATGTCAGGCATTTATCTCCTTTAAGGAGGCTGCAAAATATACAGATGAGGGAGATTTCTTGTAGTCTTTGGTTTTAAACAAGTCTTGAAGCGCTACAGTTCTTTTAAGGCAAATAGTTTATTTCTCTCCATTTGCACCAGATGTCATGTGAATAGGATACAGAACAAGGTATAGCATTTTATAACTGGTTCTACAAGAGCTGTATACAGGGGGAATAATTACGATCCTGGTACAGCTTTTAATCCCATGAAGGATGCTTAATGCAAAAGCAAAAATCTTACATCTACATGTATCCACCAATCAATGCACTGCAGTTGGAAGTGAATTATCTACTTGACAGACTGAGCAGCTCTCTGCATTCTTCATTTCACTGGAACACTAGTCGTCACACAAAGTGCACTCAGAGGTGTGATTACAGGTGGGTGCATAGCAGGCTAGCATTCTGCTTTCTATATGTGTACAGTGTACAGGAATTATTAGTGGAAGGGCAGACATTATTTAAACACTACACAGTATCACAGGCTCTATGTGATTATGTTAAATAGTGTAGAAGATATTAAGATGTTATATAAATTGAAGGGTGCATAGCATCAGAGGCTGTGTGTGTGTGTGTGTGTGTGTGTGTGTGTGTGTGTGTGTGTGTGTGTGTGTGCGTGAGACAGAGACAGACAGAATGTGTATTAAATAGTGCAGGGGTATTCAGATCTTATATAATTTCAAGGGTGCACAGCATCATGGGTTGTGTATCCATGTGTTTCCATAGGACGTGCGTGGTGATAACTTGACAGTCTTGTAGGAAATGCACTCCAGGTGCTCTGGGAGTATACTAAGGGTACCTGCACTGATATTGTGATTCCAGAGAGACACCGCCATAAAAGAGCAGACTCCACAGTATGCCATCTGGCAGATCACTGTTCACAACAGTAATTAACAATGCAGCTGAGAATGTAAATGAACTGCTTTGTGCAGATTATATATTGCTACACACGACTACTCATTTGCGTCTCATCTGTACTTCAGGCAATCATGTCACCAAAGTACAGACTCCTGCCATGTTACATGGCTGTGCTGTACAGATGTTAGCACTAACTATTGTCCGGGGATTGGTTAGGGTGTTATTCTTCTGTTACTCTATGCAAGGGACAAGATGAAACATAAATCAAAGTGTGTGTGTGTGTGTGCGCGCGTGTGTGTGCTAGAGAGGTGACTGAAGGGGTTGTGCCTGCACAGCAGCTAAATGTACACCTGATCCTGTACATTCAGACTGAGAGTTATCTCAGACCCAAATGACACCTCATTGGCATGTCATATAGCTAATTGTAAAATACATCAGTATGCCATCCATGCAGTGCATCTCAGCCTTACATGTTCTGAAAGCCAGCTGTCTGCTTGATGTACAGTATTATAACACATCTGCAGCCTTAATACACAGACATTTTTGAATTGGGTTTTGGCTTGCCTACTGTAACCATTTGTACAGTGGCCCCTATGCAGTATGTACCATCTCTAAAGGTCTCCCATAATTATCTGCCATCAAAAGGTAGCACTACATTTCATAATCCAAACAAGCAGCCAGTTGGCAAAGGCATTCATGAGAAGCAGATCATAACATACAAGCAAGGTACAAAATAACACAGTAAAATGCATTGTGTAATGACATAATAGCGGTTATACAGAATACTTGATCCAAAAAAAAAAAAAAAAACTGATGCAACTACTGCTGGTCCACATTGCTTACACAAAAGTAAAGAAAGCACAGAAAGGGTGTAAAATGAAGGAGGCAAGTTTAACATGGCAGCAGATGTGAATATGCACCCACACATTTTGGAGGAGTTGTTATTAGGGTTGCTGCACCAAGAAAATCAGACAAGGAAAAAGACTAAGCTGCCACAAGGTACATGCCCAGAATAAGATAACAAATAAAGAAACCTCACTCAGACATCAATGTTCTAGGAGTCAGTTGATAAGCAACCCATTCAGAACTCTACATTAATAATAACCTCTTTATCTAAAGCAATACATCGATATCTACCAGGGGATCCTTCCTATGGAATGGGAAAACCACACACACTCTTCAAAGAAATACCAGCCTCTTGCTGCTTGACTCTCTTCTCCTTGAATGAGGCTCTAGTACCTTAACTCTAACACATGAAGACGTATTCATACTTTCTAAAAATGGAAGTTATGTACTTAGACCATAATTGCTGGATCCTTTCCTCCTGGTCTGTCTAATACAATTTATAGATATCAAATTACTTTTTGGATCCAATCCAGCATCACTGGTGCTCCAGCCTCTAGGTCTAGGTCCTTCAAACTTTTTACCTCTCAAACTCTCAGTGCGGTAAACCACCTCAGACTGAGTTTCTTGCCAACAACTGAACCCTATTATAGAGGGAGCAATGGATACACCACAGAAGAACTTTGTGCAATCCTTCACGTCTTCAGGAAATGACAATTTAGCAGATGGATAAGGGGAAGGATGCTGTATCACACAAACCCAGATAAAAAGGTCCATTGATACAGTAAGTATATAACTGACTTATGGGTCAGAATCCCAAGCTACCTACCACCCTGGAACACATCATGACAGAATACCCTTAAGAATTCCAAAGGAAACCATGAATTTGGATACAATGTCCAATTTATAACACTTCCTGAAGAGATGTAATATAGACCAAGCTGCTGAAGTGCAAATCTCTTCCAAAGAGGAGTTTCTGAAAAAGGCAGTGAGGTAGTACAGGATCTGATTGAATGAGCCTTTGATATGGCTGACAAAGACTTATGAGATGTACAAAGAAAATTAATTCAGATAAACGATTAGTTGCAAAGCAGACAAATAACTTAAAATAGTTTCTGAAATACTTAGTTTTCTAGAGACAGAATCTCAGATGTCTACAAACATCTGGCATATGGATTATATATATACTCCTTTATTGAAATGGTTCATAGGGGATATGGGCAAATGAATAGACTAATTTAAATTTGATTCTGATATGACTTTGGTAACGAATGAAGGGATGGTCCATAGAGATTCGCTGTCTCTGTGGAATATTACACAAGGGGGCACTGGTGAAAAGGAATGTCATTTAGTAAGCCTTCTAGTAGAAGTAACTGACACCAAAAACAAAGATTTACCAAGAAATTAATTTTAGATGCACAAAAATTCTGGTTTGAAAAGGATTTTTCTTACAGCTACCAAGGCAAAATTGAGCTCCCATGGAGGACAATGCAATCTGGTGATTCTTTACCAGGTGGATGCAGAAGGAAGCTGTGTTTTAAAAAGGCCTACACAGTCTATGAGACACTATGGAATGTGAATCAAAACCATTGTGATAACTGGACGTGAAGTCAACTGGACCTTAATAGTAGAGTAACTAGAACAAGATTTAAATAGATGTGAAAGGAACTGGAGAATTTCAGTATTTGAAGCTGAGTAATGGTCAAGTTCTTGATCAGCAGACCACACTGAAAACTGATTCCATTTGTTCCTGTATAGTCAAAGAGTGAAATCCTTTCATGAAGCAGAAAAATGCAAAATACTTTAGATAAGGAAGGATCTTTGTCCATCAACGGATATGGGGACACCATGCAGTTAACCAGGGACTGAGCAAATCCAGATGAGGCTGTCTGGGTGAGTGAGACACAAGATCAAGAAATAGATCTAGAAGCCACAGGGGCTTTGCCAGGTGAAACCTTAACAAGTGAACCAAATATGATGTAGCCAAAAGGGGGTAATGAGGATCACCTTGGCTTTACATGTTGTGGACTTCTATAAAAAGTCAGACTTCAGGGAAAGAGGTGGAAAGGCACACAGGAGTTCAAAAGGCCACTGCTTGGCTGTAGCATTCTCAGGGACTGTCCCTCAAGATGGATGAGAGTGAAGAGGCTGTTGTTTGGTGCTGGCAGGATACACAAACATATCACAGCAAGGCTGGCCCCAACAGCTGAATACCGGATGCACTAACACAGTCTTGAGAAGCCAGTGATGAGGCATCATGACGGCTCTGCTGAGCCTGTCTGCTAGTTTGTTGGTCCATCCTGCAATATGCATTGGAACAAGAAAATGACAAGTGATCACTCCCTGCCAAACCCTCATTGCTTCTCAGCAAAGGATTTGTTTCTGCACTGCTTGATCAGATACCAGACTACAGACAAGTCTAAGTATGGAAATGATTCCTAAAGGAAAAAAAGTCCTGAAATGCTTGCAGTGCTAGCAGAATAGACCTCATCTCGAGTATATTCATAATAGGCCTTTCTTCTGTTTGATTCCAAGTTCCTTAGACCATACGTCTATCAAAATGCCCCCATCCACACCACAGGAGACATCTGTGGTGACAGCTGTACTTGGAAGAGGAGTAACAAATGGTCTTCCTGTAGATAGACTGTGGGAGAAGAGCGGACACTTCAATGAATACTGCACAGCTGACTTAGCAGGGTTATCTGAAAGTTGATGCCAGTGAAGAATGGGCACGTTGAAGAATGCAAACTATATTATGACTACAATGCAGGCCATCAGCCCAAGAACCCGTTGAATGAAGATGGGCTACAGTGATGGATGGTCTAGAAGAGTTAAAATCCAGTCTGGTGGAAGGCTCACTATGGACCTTGTGGTACCTATATGGCCTTTGACAAATAAAACTGTTTGAACCTGCTGAAACATTTGATTTTTTGTAACTTAAAGAGATACCCAAGGATAGGTAGAGCTGAAGAAAAAATCTCTGGCTTCCATAAGAGAGTCTCTCAAAGCAATGAGGAGCCAGTCACCCAAGAAGGGGAACACCCAGATCCCTGGGAGTCACAGATGGACTTCAACTATTCTCAAGCACTTGGTAAACACCCATGAGGTTGTGGTAAGACTGAAGGGCAAGGCTCTAAACTGAAAGTGACTGGCTCCTAACCAAATGTGTAGAAATCTTCTGAATATCTTTGTTATCTTGATATGGAGGTAGGCATCCTGAAGATCTAACCAGCACATCTAGTCATTTACCCACAGACATGGTAAAAATGCCTGCACTGTGACCATTCTAAAGGGCGTCTTTGTCACATGGAATTTTAAGCCACAGAGATCCAAGATGAGTATGAGGTCCTTTTTTTTTAATCAAAAAGAAAATTGAATAAATCCTGACCCTCGATTGTCTGGTAAGACTGCCTACATGAGTCTTTTTCTAAGAGAGAGAAAAACAATTAATCTTTTGGCTGCATTTTTTGGAGGAATGGAACATCTGGTAGCAACTAACACTGTAGGACAGGGGGATGGGAAAAAATAATTTCATTGCCTTTGGCTATTATCCTTCTTACCCTATGTATCCTAAATGGAGTCCTTGCACCAAGATTCAAATCAACCGGTGCGGTGGGCACTGATTCTGGAAAATGTCTTGGTGTCAATACCTCTAGTGCTACCACACGGACTGGGGAATGAGCAAGGATGGCTGAGGAGAGGCCAACTCAATCCTCTCTAGAGGGTTAAAGGGATGGGGATGTCACCCATCTCAATCTGTCTTTTCAAAAAAGCAGTCATCATTCACTCCCAGACTAAATCCGAAGCACTTCTGAATGATTGTGTGGAGATGAAAGGAGGCCTACAGATGAACCGAGGGAGGTCCCGCTCAGAGGAAGGCTGGCTGACCTGGCATTTGGGTAACCTGTCAAGAATCACAACTGGATCTGGCATAGCAGATGTCGAGAGAGTATAATGCTTCTCTGGTGTTAAATGCACTGGTTCTGTCCTCATTATTTTTGGTGTTGAGGAGGGTAGAGCATCTTCTGTCTTCCTTTTTTTGCATTTCAGACTTTGAACTTTCCTTTGTCCTTATTTCTCAGAAGCTTTTCTTCGTTGTTTTCATTCTCTCTGCAAGGTTTCTCTCAAGAAGGATGGGGGAACAACCCCTTAAAGATTATTTTATTTCTTCTGTCTGCAATGGATCAAGGGCTGAAGGCCCTACAAATTGCACAGTCACCCATTTTTTTGTTCTGGCCCCAGACACACCACACAATGCTCACAGGTGTCTTGGGGTAGAATTTTGGGAACATAATCAGCACACTTCTTAATGCTCTTCTTCTGGTGATCCATATTAAGAGCTAAAAAAAAGAGACTAACAATACCACAATCACAACAGTCAGGAGTAACAACACAACAGTAAGAATATCCCATTAACTATGCCAACAAGAAATATATAGGTTCATAGGTTCATACTAGGCTATCTGCCCGAGGGCATTTATAAGCCTAGCCCATAGTTTTGTGGCTTACGCCACCCCTTTAGTTTGGAGAAACTATGCCCATTATTTAGCTGTGCCTCTGTCGAGCAGTAACACTGAGGTAACCCCTGGGGTGTATCTGCGATCTCCCATCCATTGGTCAAGATTCCTCTTGAACAAGGCCAGCGAGGTGCTTTGCCTCACATAAACCGGGATTTTGTTCCACAGCATAGGGAGTCTTTGGGTGATGAATCTATCCCTCCAGCACGTCCTATTAATAACCGTGTCGAGGTTTAAGTCTCCCGCCCTTGTGGCTCTGAGGGATCTAGATTTTTTGAGATGAAGCATGTTCATCAAATCTGGGTTTGACATGGCCTTGTATGTCAGGCATAGGTCACCTCTGAGCAAGCGGTAAGCAACTGAATATAACTGGATTTTTTTCAGTCGGGCAGCATAAGACAGATTTTTGAGACCCTTTATCCTTTTGGTGAGGAACTTTTGTGGCCTCTCCAGCTGCTGCAAGTGTCGGGTCCGATACATTCCAAATGGGGCATTGTACTCGATCATTGGTCTGATGAGTGATGAGTATAGGGAGACTATGACTTCCCTTGATCTAGATGTGAATCCCTTCATGATAAGGTGGGCAATGTAGAAGGTCTTCCTAACTACTTTAGCAATATGAGTGTCGAATGAAAGGCTACTGTCAACCTGGGTTCCCAGGTCCCTAATAACTTCTTCTGTGTTCAGGGGATTGCCACCTATATGGTAGCTAGGGGTAACCTTATTTTTCCCGAAGGGTATGACTATGCATTTCTTGGCATTTAACTTAAGGCCATGGCTCTGGCACCAGTTATCCGTTTCTGTGAGACCCTTCTGAAGGATATCTGTGTCGGATGTGTTTTCAACTACGGCCCAGTTTGCAGTCATCTGCAAACTTTGTCAGCCATAACCCTCCTGTGTTTGCTTGTACTTCAGAAAAGTAGATGCCAAACAAGAGTGGGCCCAGGACTGAGCCCTGTGGGACACCACTTGTGACAGGCTTTGAGTCTGACATGGCGCCAGCAACTCTGACCCTGTGGGTTCTGTCACTCAGCCAGTTTGCAACCCATCTTGTAATGTATGGGTTTACATTTAAGTTGATGAGTTTTTCAATGATACCCGAGTGAGGTATTGTATCGAAAGCCTTCGCCAGGTCTAGGTAGGCTGTATGGACTGCCTTTCCCTCGTCAATGGCCTTGGTGACTGTTTCGAAAAAGTCAACCAAGTTTAAAAGGCATGATCTGCCTTTGACAAAGCCAAACTGGGTTGGATCTAAAGTCTGCAAATTCCCTATGTCTATTTATGAGATCCATTATGATCCTCTCCATGGCTTTGCAGATAAGGCTTGTCAAGCTAATGGGACGGTAATTTCCAGGGTCGGTGGAGGCACCGCCTTTGTGGAGTTAGACCACAGTCGCTGTGCGCCACTCCCTGGGTACGTATCCGGAGGTGAGACTAAGATTAAACAGCTGTCCTAACTGTGGGTTTAATTCCTCGTTGAGTTCATGGAGCACACAGCCGGGGACACCATCAGGTCCCATGGATGCTGTGTTCTTTGCCTTGGAGAGAGCAGTTCTCACCTGGGCGTTAGAGATGTTTGGGGGGCTACAATCATTTGGTATAGATATCTCTCCTTTAGGGGAGGGAGAAGTTTGCACTGAACCTGTCAGCCAGTATGTTGGCAATGTCTGTAGGATCAGTAATCTTCACATCATTTTGAACTAATTCTGAGTATATCTGGGAGTTTCCTCCTAAGTTTTTGACATAGCTGAAGAATGCCTTATGGTTGTCTTTAGAGTCCTTAGCTATTTTTTTCTCAAAATTAGCTTTGGATGATTTTATGAGAGCTCTTAGCTTTTTACTTATAGTGATCAGCGGTGTCTTACCTTTTAAGGATTTTGCTTTATCTTGTAGTAGCTTTCTCCTTTTGTTGTAGAGTTTATTTATGGCTGGGGTCCACCAGACTGGACGCTTGCCTTTGGTACAAAGAGTCTTTGTTTTGCTTGGGATTGCCTGATCCATGCAGCCCTGCAGGTGCTGGTAGAAGGCATTTGTAAGTGATTCAGCGGTTTGAGTAATGTTAACCGCCGGCTCAGGGGCCTTAAAGGAGACCACACTAGTCTTTAGAAGTGTAAAGTCGGCTTTCGAGAAGTTCTTTACTGTGGTCTTTTTCATTTCGGGTGGGAGCGGGATGAGGACCTCCAGCGAGATTAGTTTGTGATCAGATCTCACCAGTGAGGGGTATACTTCTGGCGTTGAACATCGTGCTCCCATGTTCGTGATGATGGGATCAAGTATGTTCTCTCCTCTTGTGGGGATGGTGACTAGTTGTTCCATGGCATTTGAGTTTATGAATTCCAGGAACTTTTGGGCTAGAGTGTTTGGGCTTGAGTAGTGTTCCCAGTCTATATTAGGGTAGTTGAAGTCACCTAGTATGATGGTGTTCGGAGATACATTTATCCCCTCCAGTGTTTTCAGGAAGGCCATATGAGGTTCCTGAGTTTGCGAGGGTGGCCTGTAACATGCTACAAATTGCAGAGCAGTCTTGCCTATGGTTAATTGCACCTGGATGGTTTCCGATGCATCGTGCGATGCCACCAATCTTGAGGTGTGGGTGTCCTTGATGAATATGGATACCCCTCCCCCTTTCTTGGTATTGTCCGGGTTTTGGGGCCGGAACGCATGTAGTGCTGGGGTGCTCTCAGGAGCCTTGAACCAGGTTTCTGTCACAGCACAGACATCGATGTTCTCCATACTGAGAAGGGCCTCGAGTGCATGCATCTTGAGGTTGAGACTTCTGGCATTGAGCAGCATTACCCTTAGTTTTTTTTCTTTGTTTTGTTCGAGGGTGGTAGGTTTAGAATTTGAGCCTTGCCTAAAAAAGGCACTATGGGGGTGGCAAGAGCCTTTGCCAAAATCCGGAATCCCAGGGGTGACAAGTGCAAGCCGTCCCTTGCGAAGCAGCGTGGCTTGTCCAGAATGTCATCCCAGGCAGACAGACATTGGATCCCCTTTGAATGACACCAGAGTTTAAGCCAATTGTTAAAGCTGATCATCTTATCTCTGTATTGTGGCATCATTCTTGGTGAAGGTAGGATACTGCTCAAGGTCAGGGTCATACCTGCTTGGGCTACATAATCAGAGAGCTCCTCTATGTCTCTTTTCATGTAGTCCAAGGAGGTACGTCTCAGGTCGTTAACACCAGCGTGGACAATGATTGAGTCGTACTTGTACCTGCTGTTGAGAGACCTGAGTGCATGCGTTATGTGGCGGATTCTAGCACCCGACAGGCAGCTTACTGTGACCTTCTCCTTACTCAGTCTGGTGAGCGGGACGTCAGTGTGTCTGACTATGGAGTCACCAATGACTAGTGTGTCTGGCATTGTGTTTGGCCTTAAGGGCTGTGACTGCTTGACACTCTGACTGTGTGGTCTATGTGTTGCAGGTGTTGTGTTCTGAGTGAGCAGGAGAGGACATTAGCAACTGATCCCTCGACATGCTAGAAGGAATAGACAGAAAAACTTTAAAAAAATGTTCTGGGGGATGTGGGTGACCGAGAAATGGGGTTTGCTTTTTTGGGGTACTTTCTATAACAAGAGTGCTGTATCGAGGTGATAAGTACTGTAGGAGCAAGTGCTTAGCTATATAGATAGAGAATAGTCTACTTGGGAGTCAAGTAGAGATAATTTATAGTTGTAGGATACACTAAATAGAACAGTAGTATACTTTGAGGAAGGTAGTTTTAAGGGAAAATTTGAAGAGTGGACTTTAGGTAGCCCTAATAGTTTAAATCCGCTTAACCGGTGCTGCCCTAGTGTGCAACAGTAGCAGCTCCGCGCTAACGCGTGCTTTATAGCAGGGGGCTGGAAAAAACAGGAAATGACCCAAAATGGCCAACAAATTACTAGTTGCTGCTTCTAACCACTCCTCTGAGGACAAACAAGCAGCTCAGTACTCCCCACTCCCACTGGTGAGTAAAGAAACTACCTCTGGCCACACAAGAAAATGGAGGAACACAGAAACCAAATACAAAGCCCAGGGATCAGCAAAATCTGATCACTGGAACAACTAGCTAGGAAAGTTTAGGAAAGGAGAAATATTTTTTGTTTTTTTTTTTTTGCAAACAGACAGGAAAAAATGCAGTAAATGCTTTGTTTTCGACTAAATTGCTATCAAAGGCTGGTACACTTCAGTGTATTAGCCTGTTTGTTACTTTTAAGCAATACTTTAGCCCACAAGTGCAATCAACAATATAAGCTCACAAAAACAGGAAAATAAGGTAATAAAACAGTAATATAGGCACAAACTGTAGTCGAAAAGCTCAAAAGATCGAAAAATGCAAACAAAAAAGTTTAAAAAATACTTATGATCAAGAAAGTTGCTTTTTCTGCTCTCTGCTGGCTTAGGAACTCTGCAGGGGACCACGAGGAGCTATGCCTAGTTCTCTAATGCCAGAAAAGCCTGCCAAAGCGTGCTTTATAGCAGGGGGCTGGAAAAAACAGGAAATGACCCAAAATGGCCAACGAATTATTAGTTGCTGCTTCTAACCACTCCTCTGAGGACAAACAAGCAGCTCAGTACTCCCCACTCCCACTGGTGAGTAAAGAAACTACCTCTGGCCACACAAGAAAATGGAGGAACACAGAAACCAAATACAAAGCCCAGGGATCAGCAAAATCTGATCACTGGAACAACTAGCTAGGAAAGTTTAGGAAAGGAGAAATATTTTTTTGGTTTTTTGCAAACAGACAGGAAAAAATGCAGTAAATGCTTTGTTTTCGATTAAATTGCTATCAAAGGCTGGTACACTTGAGTGTATTAGCCTGTTTGTTACTTTTAAGCAATACTTTAGCCCACAAGTGCAATCAACAATATAAGCTCACAAAAACAGGAAAATAAGGTAATAAAACAGTAATATAGGCACAAACTGTAGTCGAAAAGCTCAAAAGATCGAAAAATGCAAACAAAAAAGTTTAAAAAATACTTATGATCAAGAAACTTGCGTTTTCTGCTCTCTGCTAGCTTAGGAACTCTGCAGGGGACCACAGGTGGCTATGGCAAGTTCTCTAATGTCAGAAAAGCCAAAGCGTGCTTTATAGCAAGGGGCTGGAAAAACAGGAAATGACCCAAAATGGCCAACGAATTACTAGTTGCTGCTTCTAACCACTCCTCTGAGGACAAACAAGCAGCTCAGTACTCCCCACTCCCACTGGTGAGTAAAGAAACTACCTCTGGCCACACAAGAAAATGGAGGAACACAGAAACCAAATACAAAGCCCAGGGATCAGCAAAATCTGATCACTGGAACAACTAGCTAGGAAAGTTTAGGAAAGGAGAAATATTTTTTTGTTTTTTTGCAAACAGACAGGAAAAAATGCAGTAAATGCTTTGTTTTCGGCTAAATTGCTATCAAAGGCTGGTACACTTGACAAAAGATACTACAAATGAAAATGGGAACACTTCTGCCCATGCAACTCAAAGAGAAAAAAAAAAGTAACTTTTTTTTTTTTGAAAATACTAAGAAAGGTACTAAAGGAGCTCAAAGAACTAAAAAAAAACTATCAATATTGATAAAATAAGGTAGAGCACTTAGCTTCAGCCAGAATCCATCTGATTGCAAAGGCAGTGAAATGAGATCTGAGGAGGTTTATCACATTGGGTTATTACAGGAGGGAAACAAGTCAGAAACAGCTTGAAGCTAGAAAGTACAGTTGTGTACACTTACCATAAATGTAGATGTTTGAGTGTATTCACTGCTGCAGTCATTACATTTAGGTAATCTTGAAGTCGGCCTGAATTCCAAAGTCCTGGGTCCTGCGTCTGCTGCTGTCGCCCCTTCCCTGAGGTCAGGTCGTCAGGTGTATAAAAGATGCGGCCGACGCCATTTTCTTTAGGTTTTCCTGCCCCAGATGTCAGGTGCCCCCTAAAAGGATAGCCAATATATATATATATATATATATATATATATATATATATATATATATATATATATACATAGATATAGATATATATGAATACATGCACCAATATAAACTTTACCTTCATCTACAAACAAATACACCACATAGGTTGTATAAATCAGAGAAGGAAAGATAGGTTCCATCAGAAAAAAAGGGGGAAGGCGGATGGGTAATTTGGACTGCAACAGTGAATACACTTGAACGTCTACATTTATGGTAAGTGTACACAACTGTACTATGTTCTTCATGTTTCACTGTTGCAGTCATTACATTTTGGTAGAATACCAAAGCTATGGATGGGAGGCCGGAGCTAAACAGCATTAGGTGCGGCTATGAGGCTCTGCAGAACTGCAGTGGCAAAGCCTGCCCTGGATTTAGAGTAGAGTGGCAGATGATAGTGCTTTGTAAAGGTGTGCACTGAACTTCAAGTAGTAGCCTCTAAAATGTCCTTGGTTGGTACTCCCCTGAGAAAGGCTGCTGAAGTGGCTGCAGCTCTGGTTGAATGTGGCCTAATGCTCTTAGGCACTGGCTTGCCATGGTCTAAGTAGCAGAAATAAATGCAGTGGCCTTATCCACTTTGAAATAGTCTGCTTTGAGATAGCCTTTCCTTGTGATCCTGCAGTAAATGCCACTAGTAATTGCTCTGTCTTTCTGAAAACTTTGGTTCTGTCCAAGTAGAATCTAAGCTGTCTGTGTACATCCAAAGAATGCAGAATTCTCTCCCCCTTGTTCTGTGGATTTGGATAAAAAGTTGGCAGATGAATAGTTTAGTTAAGAGTCACACTGGACACCACCTTAGGCATAAATGATGGGTTTGTCCTCAGAGGGACCCTGTCTGGATAAAAAATGATAAAAGGTTCCACAGCCATGAGTGCCCGTAGCTCTGAAACTTGTCTTGAAGTTATTGCTAAGAGCAGAGCTTTTTTTCCAAGATAAAAACTTTATATCAGCAGTAGCAGCTGGCTCAAAAGGAGGCAGGGTGAGTTTTTCCAAGACATAGTTGAGGTCCCATGCAGGCATTGGTGATCTCCTCGGAGGCCTTAAATTTTTGGCTCCTCTGAGGAACTGTTTTAATAAGGGATGAGAAAAGATTGGTGACTCTGTATTGTAATGAGCTGAAATGGCACAGGCATGAATTTTAATAGATGAAAAAAATAGGCCTTTGTCCAGCATCTCAGTTAAGTATTGCAGAATCTGAGAATGTTTGGCACAGCTGTATCAGTTCCTTGTGCTTGGTTCCAAGCACAGAATCTCTTCCATTTTCCAGCATAAGATTTTCTAGTACTAGGCCTTCTGGCCTCCAAAATGACATCCATCACAGCTTTACTGAGAGGTGTGTTTTGTATGACTACATTTTCCGCCATGCTGCCAGGTTTAAAGTCCTGAGTTGGCTTTGCAGGATCTGATTGTTTTGCTGGGACAGTAGATGAGGTATTTGAGGTAAGGTCCAAGCTGGGCATTGAGACAAGGTTTTTAGGATTGGAAACCAGTACTGGCGGTGCCAGTCTGGGGCAATCAGTATCATTTTTGGCTTCTCCTGTCTGACCTTTAGGAGTACCTTGGGGAGGAGAGGCAGTGGGGGAAAGGCATATACTGATAGGTTTTTCCAGCTGAAAGATATGGCGTCCACTTTCCATGCTTGTCTGTGATAAGTCCTTGTGCAGAATCTTTTTAGTTGGTAGTTGTGAAGGGAGACAAATAGATCTATGTCTGGGCATCCCCATTTCCTTGTTATCATGCTGAAGACTTGTGGATCCAGCTGCCACTCGTGGGAATCCATAAGGTTTCTGCTTAGTTCGTCTGCCAGAGTATTTTTCCCTCCTGGCAGGAATTGCGCCTGCAGATGTACTTGCTAAGTTAATGCTGTGTCCCACAAAGTCATGGCTAGTCTGCAAAGGGGGTAAGAATGTGTGCACCCCCTGCTTGTTTATATACCACATGACTGTAGTGTTGTCTGTCTTTATCAGTAGTTGTCCCAGATGAAGTAGGTCCTTGAAGGCTGTCAGGGCATTCTGAACAGCTAGCATCTCTTTTTGATTGATATGTAGATGCATTTGGGTTGAGGACCATGTACCCTGAATACATCTTCCTGCCATGTGGGCCCCCCAGGCATAATCTGATGCATCCGTTGTTCGTGTCTGTCTGGCTGGGGGTAATGTGAATGGCTGTCTCTTGTTTTGGTGACAAGCCTTTGCCCACCATCGAAACTCCTGTTGTAGGCAGGGAATGAGAGTAATCATTGTTTCCAGGCTGTGGCAATGTTCAGGCCAAATACTTTTTAGGTACCATTGAAGTTTCCTCGTATGCAGTCTTGCATATGAAATTAGTAGGATGCAGGATGCTGTGAAGCCCAAAGCCTGCAGAATTTTTCTTGCAGATAACTGGGCCTTTGTTGCCAACATTTTGAAATAGGTAGTCAGTTGCCGTTTGTCTGGCGTGAGATAAGCTATATGGGCAGTTATATTTAAGCTTGCACCCAAGAATATTATCTCTTGAGAGGGTACTAGTTTTGATTTATTTTCGTTGACTGTGTACCCTAGGCATGTTAGAAGTCTTTTCACAAATGCTAGATGCTGTAGAAGAATGTCCTTGTTCTCTGCTTGAATTAGACAGTCGTCCAAGTAAGGATACATTTGTATTCCTCTTTGTCTGCAGAATGCAATTACTGGTGCCAGGCACTTTGTAAAGACCCTGGGCACACTAGATAAGTCAAAGGGCAGTGCAGAGAATTGGTAATGCATTGAGCCAGCCTTGAATCTGAGGTATCTTCTGCATAACTGTCTGACTGGGACATGCAGGTATGCCTCTTTTAGGTCTAGAGTCACCAGCCAAGCGTTCTTGCCCAGCATGGGCAGAAACTGCTGCAAAGTCATCATCTTTAATTTTGGTATATCCAGGAATGTGTTCAGAATAGATAGGTCCAGTATTGGTCTCCAGGTCTTGTCCTTTCTGGGTACCAAGAACAGTCTTGAGTAAAATCCTTGTCCCTGCTCTTGCTCTGGTACTTGAGTGGCCCCCCCATGTCCATGAGGGATGAGACTTGTTTTTGTGCCTCTGCCCATTGATTTTTTGGCAGATCTGGCCAGCCGTTTGCCTTTGGCAGGGTATGGAAATGGAACTTGTACCCTTGTGACACGATATTTAGAACCCGCTTGTCCTGGGTTATAATGTGCCAATTTTGAGTGCTAATTTTCCCCCTGAGGGTGCTGCCAGGAGATAAGTGCTTGGTGCCGGCAGTGGGAAGTCATTGGGACTGTTTCCTGTATGGTTGTGATTTGTCTTCTCCAACTTTGGAGGTAGAAACACCCCATTGCTTTGACCTGTAGGAACCTTGCGCCTTGGATCTGCCTCTAGGGCATCTGGATCTGCCCCTTTGAGGTCTGTCTGACACAGGAAAAACCAATTCTTTGTAGGCCAGTGTCTACTAAACCTAGGTGGTTGTACTTGTAAAAAATCTTTGACAGTTTGCATAGATTTAGTTTTGTCCTCCATTTTCTTTAACACCTCCTCTGTCTTAATGCCAAAGTATCATGCTGTAAAGGTGCATCTAATAATTTAACTTTGACATGATCAGGCAGATTTTGTTCCTTTAACCAAGCATGCCTCCTAATTAGAGAACCCGTAACTGCGGCCCTGCAGGAGGCCTCCAAAGAATCAAAACCACATTGCAAAGTATGCTTTCCAACTTGTTCAGCTGCATGCAATAAATCCTGCATTTCCTTGTTTTCTGCACATTCAGAGTTTAATACATTTTCTGTTTAAGCAATGTCATGGCATGTTTCTGATATTTGAGCATATGAAACTGACAGTTTAAGGCCCTTATAGCCAAGGTAGGAGATGTGAAAACCTTTTCTCCCCATCTATCCAGTGCCCTAGAACCTCTGTCAGAGGGGGTAGAGTTTTTTGCAGCGGAAGCCTTAACTCCTTTGGGACCCTGTGAAATAGTTTTTGGGTCTGCAGCAGGGTTTTTAAAAAGGAATTTATGAGAGTCAGGAACCCTGTAATATCTGTCAGGCTTAACAGGAGCAGGAGGTAAGGAGTCAGGGGTAAGACTAGACTCTGAAAACACATCATCTACAATATCTAACACAGGTGGAATGGCTAGTGGCCTGTGTTGGGGTAGTAAAAGGAAATCCCTGAGCCTCTTTTTAGATTCTGAAAAATCTTGGCTCTCCCAGTGGAAATACTCCCTCATGGTATGCAAGTTTTCCCCAAAAGAATAGTCCTCTGGAGGAGAAGCTGACAGTATAGATTCTTCAGCATCAGAATCCTCATAGGGGGGGAAGAGAATATTCCTGATCAGAAGAGGAATCAGAAGAAATAGAAACCTGATCTGAAGATTCATAGCCAGTCTCTTGCCTAGGCCTCTTATCAGGAGGGGGATGGGAACCCCTGATCAAAGTAATCAAGTCTTCGGCCATTTTGAGCATCTGTTTTTTGGGCATAGAGGCCTGTCCACATGGCTCTTGAGTTTGTTTCTTTGCTTTAGTCTTTGCCTTTGAAGCTGAGGTTGGTTTAATGTAAAGATGTTTAGGTCTGAATACACCCTCAGAAGCCGGTGCCTGCTCAGCGGCTCCGGACCCATCTGAAGGAATAGTATCTGAGGCTCCAATACCTTGAGTTTCCAGTGGCATGGCCGACTCCAAGTGGGAGTTGGTAGCGGCCTGCGACTCTAAAGTAGCGGGCGTCAGGGGCTGCAAAAGCGCCTCACTGAGAACCGGCGACTGGCTTAGGAGAAGTTTCATCGGTTTTGGGCCTCGGTTGCCTATCTCTCTTGTTTTCTTTGCATTTTTTGTGAACTCCGGTAGGTCGGATGGCTATCCGACGACATTTCTGGTTAATTAAACTGTCATCCAAAATAGTTTAAAGCAAAATCATCCCGACGCTTAATAGTGCGTTGGTTAAATCTAGCACAAAACTGACAACCAGCAACGTTGTGATCAGGGCCTAGGCAAGGAATACAGTAAGAATGAAAGTCCTTATGAGGTATTTGCTTTCCACAAGAAATACAATTATTAAATTTTTCTGACATCGGTCTGGAGCAAGAAAAAAAGTTTCCCCAATGGGGTACTTAGCTTTATTGAAGACTTTGGATCTGAAACTCGAACATGAAAATCTCAGGAGTCTGCCGACTCTCAGGAGTCGGTCAGCCGACCGGCACTTGCGAACTGCTTCTGCTTTGGGCACCGCGTGGCAAGAAAGACTAAAGAAAATGGTGTTGGCCGCATCTTTTATACCCCTGACGACCTGACATCAGGGAAGGGGCAACAGCAGCCAACGCAGGATCCAGGACTTTGGAATTCAGGCTGACTGAGGGCAACCTGCCAGCAAGATTACCCAAATGTAATAACTGCAACAGTGAAACACAAAGAACATCACTATGATGCTGAACCAGATCCAAAAAGCATCTTGATGGTCACAAGTCAAATCGTATGGACTGGATAAATAGGAAACTGTATTTATTCTGATTTTACTCTTGCAAACTGGACCACCAATTCCACTACCTTTTTTGGAGTAACCCCTCTGTGAAAAAAGTACAGTCAAGTAAGAACTTACCATAATATTAGATATCCTACTGATCATTGTTGCAGTATTCCAAACTGTTGGGTTATCTTGCCAAATAACTTGTATGTTCAGCTGGAGCACCAAAGCCAAAACTTTCCACAGAGCCATATGTCCAACATATGACCTAAGCCCTGTGATTATAAGATTACATAAGTGGACATATGAGCATAAATCCTCAGACTACCTTCAAGCCAGTAAGGCTTAAGAGGCCTGAGAGGCAAAATAAACTGGTCAGCTAAGAGAGGGGAGACAGAAAGAAATGATACCCCTCGTACCAAGAGGAAAAAAGGGAGAAGAATCTGAAAAGAGGGAAGGTAGGGAGAGAAGGAATGCTACAACAGTGATCAGTAGGACATCTACGGTTATGTTAAGTTCTTAAACAACTGTACTATATCCTTCTTTATATCACTGTTGCAGTATTCCAAACTGTTGGATGATTCCCAGAGCTTAAGAGGTGTGATGATTGGATGGAAGAGACATAGGATAATTATCAAGTAATCCAGAGAGGACTGATCTGGCAAGGGGGTGACCTAGGAAAGGCATCTTCTCTGTAATACTTGATGAAAGTATGCATAAAGAACCAAGTAGCTGCTTCTAAAATTGCTTTAGAGACAATCCCCTTGTAAAAGACTCCAGATGAGACCAATGATCTAGTAGAAAAAGAGCCTCTGCTTGAGAGAGTAAGGATTTGCCATTTAAAATGTAGCAAAAGGAAAGGGATTTAGTTATCCAGCTAGAAACAGTATACATTGAAACCGTGTTTCTGAACTTGGAGTCTTGGAAACAAATAATTGGTCAGATTTGTGAATATCCTTGGTCTTATCCAGACACAATCTGAGCTGTCTATTCATATCCAGGGAAAGTAGAATTCTCTCTCCCTTATTCTGTGGATTACAGAAGAAAGTAAGAAGATTTTTGGCCTGTCTAACAGAGGGTTCTTTCACTAGTTTTGACATGAAAAATGGCTTGGCCCTTAAAGACTCTTATGGAATATAAGGAAGGGAGAAGTTTCCGCAAGGGTCTGTAGTTTGGAGACTCACCTGTCAGAGGTGAGAGCTACCAGAAGAATAGTGTTCCCAAGTACAGAATTTGGCAGATGCAGATGCTGCTGGTTTAAAAGGAGGAGAGAGTTTTTTTTCCTACACAAAGCTGAGGTCCAAGACAGCCTTCCTTGGGGGTTTCAGGTGGAGTACATCCTTTAAGTACTTACATCTAAACAAGCAGCTTGTCCAAAGGAAGGCATGCAGACATTGCTGAAATGTGAGCCTTAATAAATGAGTATGCTAGGCCCGAATGTAACAGCTCAAACAAATAAGAGAGGACCTCTGGGATATTGACTTGAAGTGGGTCCTGATATTTTGGTCAGCATCATACAGTAAATATTTTCCATTTTGCTATGCAAAAGTTTCTTGTAGCAAGTTCTCTTGCCTCCTCATGAACCTTAAGCATGTCCTCAAAAAGGTGTCTAAAAGGATCAGAATCCTATCATCCATACTGTCAGGCAGAGGGATGACAGGTTGGCTTGAAGTAGTGAGACCTTCTGCTGTGTAAGCAAGTCCACTGTGAAGGAGAGGTTTTGGTGACGGCCCTTGTCTAGGTGAGAGAGAGGGGGAACTGACGGTACCTTGGCCAATATGGAGTTACCAGTAAAATCTTTCAACATTAATTTTGGATCTTTAGCAAGACCTTGGGAAGAAGAGGAAGTAGAAGGAAGAAGGGAAGGACACTGTGTCCATTTTCCAAGCTTGAGGATAGTAGGTCCTAATGCAAAAGAGTGGAAGAGATTTCTAGTCAATGGAAGCAAAACAACCTATGGCACCCACTGTTTATGGACTAGGTCTTGGTAGAGCTCCTTGTTCAGCATCCATTCATGAGGATCTTCTCTTGATCTGCTTAGAAAGTCTGTCAGGACATTATCCGGTGAGGGAATGTAAATAGGTTGGAAGAAGAGGTTTGCTTTTATGGCCTGCTCCCATTCCAAAAGACTGACTGCACAGCTGGTAATATCTGCCCCCCCCCAGTTATGTACCACACGACCATTGTGTTGTCTGTAGACACTCTTAATAGACCTAGTTTCCAAACATGGGGGAGAAAACATGCAGGGCCTATACAAGTGCCTCTTCTCCTTCAAGCTGATGTGTTCTGGTCTTAGATTTGCAGACCACTGTCCCCAAACTTTCAGGTTGCCTGTTCACACTCCCCATACATAATCCAATAAGTCTCTATGCAGCACTTGTTGTGGTGCCTGCAGTTTGAAGGAAAAACCCTGGTTTAGTCTTATCAGTGATAGCCACCACACTATTTCCTTTTTTAGGCAAGGCAGGAGAGAAACCTGCATGTGAAGGAGATGAGAATGTTGGGACCAGGTGGATTTCAGAGGCCAATGTATCGTCCTCATGTGAAGCCTGGCAAAGGGGACCATGGGGATGATTGCTGCTATATAGTGCAGTGCTCTAAGGCTCTCCCTTACAGTACAGGGCTGAAGAGGGAGAAGAGAAGAGCTAAGGATATGTGGGAAGACATTAAACAAAAGATAATACAAAAACTGAGAAAATGGAAGCTTTGTTATATGGATAGTAAGATATAAGCAGTCAAAACTTTTTTAGCCCCTTTAGTCTTGCACACAGGTCAGGTATATTTTTATCAACCAGAGAAGTTGTGGATAGCAATTAATACGGAGCTGAAGGACTTTATCTTGGAGGGGAAGATGGCAAGAGTCAAGTGGGATAAGCTGATTCTTCCAGTAGAACATGGCGGATTGGGATTACCCAATTTGTAGGGGTATTTCAGAGTTACACTGTCATTTAAGGTTCCTATACATAGCACAAGCAGAAAATTATAATTGAAAGTGGAAAGGGATGATTCTGAAAACAGCAGGAAGCTCAAGAAACAAGGAGAGACTGGGATTTTGGATGCAGACCTTGAAGGAGAATAACAATAATCATACAGAATATTACATCCATAAAGTAGCAGAAAGTATTCTAAGAACTAAAATAACACAGGAATGGAGAAAGGAGATTCTGCTGATAAAGATGACTGCAATTAAGGATACAGGTGGCAGGCAAGAGAGTCTGGAATTTATTGGAGAAAACTGGCAAAGGAACCAAGGTACTGGGAGCAAATAACTACAGATGGAAAGGTAATAGAAATGGAAGAGGCCATGAATTTATTTGGGCTGACGGTTAGAGACTGCCTTTTCAATCAAGGATTGATATCAGAGTATAGGCATAGAGAAAGAAATGGGGGTGGGGGGGGTTAAACGAAAGACAAGCACTGGTAGAGTTTTTACTAGAATCTAGAACAGAGGCTGCCATTACAAAAGGAATAATTAGTACAGTATATAAAATACTGCATGATAACTATAAGAATCAATCAGAGGAGGTTAGAAAGGATTGGGAAGAGAGACTGGATAAGCAATTCACAAAGAAACAATGGAAGGATATAGGTCTCCCAAATATAAAACAAAATCTAGAAGACTTAGGATTTTTGCCTGGAAATGTTTACATAGATATTTTTATACCGCAAGTAGACTCCAGACGATTTTTCCTCAGGAAGACAGCAAATGCTGGAGGTGTGACGAGGAAGACAGAGGTACTTGGGAACGTTTTCTGGGAGTGCTGTGGGTTGGCGGACTTTAAGGATTCCCTGCAGAATGCACTGTTGGAGATCCTGGGTGGGAAATTTGGTGCAACAAGGGAGATAATTTTTCTGAGCTATGATACAGAAGTGGAATTGCCTAGACATGGTAAGGCCTTGCTGTGTCTAATTATGGTGGCTGCCAAAAAAGCAATTACTAGAAAATGGAAATCAAAATCTAAACCAACTATATTAGAAGTAGTGAATATAGTAACAGAGGTAAAACAACTGGAATGCAGACCTTTAGAAAAAGGTAGGAGCAAAACAGACAGGAAAAAATGAGAATTATGGGAACAATACATACAGGGGAGGAATGTGGTTTAAAAGAAGGCAGGAATTAAATGAGCCATGTAATGTCTGACTAAAAATGACTGGGTACATTATAAGTGGTGTACAATGTTTGCAACTGCGAGTGTGGCAGTATGGTTTGTGATGTAAAATGCTTGCAACTAGGATTGTATCGGTGTGGTTTGTTTTCATTTATATTAATGTAGATTACTTACGTCGTAAGTGACAGTTTAATACAGACATTTCTTGTTTTAAAAAAAAAAAAGAGAGGCAGGAACTGACTTATTTTATGTAATGTTGCTTAGGTTGTATGATACATATGTGAAGTATAATGTTTATTAATTTGTTAATACAGTTTGATTACTTTTGTATAAACGTAAATTTGCCAACATCACAAGTGATAATTCAATAAAGGTGTTAAAAAAAGAGGGAGAAGAGAAAGGAAGTAGCTGGTTAGGCTCTGCACTTTGGCAGCAGGCAGACTTGCATTCGCTTGTTGTCTAATCTGCACCCCAAGAAAAAGTACAGTTTTGTACCTACCATAAATGTAGATGTTCGAGGATCCACATTGCTGCAGTCCTAACTATTGGGTAGTCCGCTGTCCAGTCGGCCCGAATACCAAAGTATATGGCTGACGTCGGTCAGGGCGCATTAGACTGACGTCAGTACATCAGGGTACTAATGCGCATGACCGACGTCATATCCTCAGTCTTTTCTTGCCCCAGATGTCAGAAGACCCTGAAAAGCTAAGGCCAAAACCAAAAATTCCAAACATACCTGCACCAAAAATATGTACAATATATACAAAATTACCAGAATATAACCTCACCTACACAACCACCCTTAAACACAGAGGGGAAGGAGGGAGGGTAAATTGGACTACAGCAATGTGGATCCTCGAACATCTACATTTATGGTAGGTACAAAACTGTACTATGTTCTTCATTCCACATTGCTGCAGTCCTAACTATTGGGTAGAATCCCAAAGCAGAGGTAAGGAGGCTGGCAAATCATAAGGAAGCAGGAACTGACAACATGCCTTGCAAAATAGCTGTGGCAAAACCAGCCCTAGACTTAGAGTAGAGAGGAAGGTGATAATGCTTAGAGAAAGTATGCACTGAACTCCAAGTAGCTGCCTCCAAAATATCCTTAGTGGCCACCCCTTAGAAATGCTGTAGAAGTGGCAGTAGCCCTAGTGGAATGAGGCCTAATTCCAGCTGGAATCTCCTTGCCATGATGGGAATAACAAAATGCAATGCAAAACCCAATCCACCTAGAAATAGTTTGTTTTGACACAGGCTTGCCCAGCGAACCCAAAGCAAAAGAAACAAACAACTGCTGAGACTGCCTAAAATCCTTAGTCCTGCTCAAATAATAACGCAATTGCCTGTGTACATCTAAAGTGTGCAAAATCTTTTCCCCTTTATTTTGGGGATCTGCATAAAAAGTAGGCAAATGAATAGTTTGGTTTAAAGCCACACTAGAAACCACCTTAGGCATAAAGGAAGGATTAGTACGTAAAGATACCCTATCCTTATGGAAAATCAAAAAGGCTCTACCGCCATAAGGGCCTGCAACTCAGAAACCCTTCTTGCAGAAGTAATGGCCAACAAAAAGCAGTCTTCCATGACAAATATTTCAATTCAGCAGTAGCCGAGGCTCAAAAGGTTGTAGAGTAAGTTTCTCCAACACAAAATTGAGATCCCAAGCAGGAGTAGGAGCTCTACGTGGGGTCTTATATTCTTTGCCCCTCTAAGAAATTGCTTGAACAAAGGATGCGAAAACAATGGTGGGTCACAATCATAGTGAGCTGAAATTGCTGCAGCATGAATCTTAATGGAAGAGAAAGACAAACCTTTGTCCAATAACTCAGTAAGATATTGAAGAGCCACACTCAAATTAGGCTCAGAAATCTCCAAATTGTTTGCTGCACTCCAAAATAAAAATCTCTTCCATTTTTCTGCGTACACTTTCCTTGTACTAGGTCTTCTGGCTTCCATAATCACATTTAAAACTTGTTGAGGAAGTTGAGACCTGCTGTCTTTCAAAACAGAATATGCCAGGCTGTTAGATGAAGAGATTGAAGCTTGACATTGAGCAGGTGACCGTCCCTCTGAGACAACAGGTGTGGAATCAAGGGTAAAGGCCATGGAGGCTTCCTTACCAGACTCCTCAGTAATGGGTACCAGTGCTGCCGAGGCCAATCTGGAGCTATTAAAATCATCCTTGGCTTGTCTTGTCTGACCTTTAGAAGCACCTTTGGGAGAAGAGGCAGAGGTGGAAAAGCATACACATGAAGATTTTTCCAACTGAAAGAAAGAGCATCCACTTTCCAAGCTGTGTGATGAAACCTCTTTGTGCAAAACTTTGGCAGCTGGTGGTTTAGTGGAGAAGCGAACAGATCTATGTCTGGAGTTCCCCATGACACTGTCAATTTTGAAATACATGAAGATCCAGTTTCCACTGTGGGGATCCATGATTTGTCTGCTTAACACATCTGCTAAGGAGTTCTGTGCTCCGGCAGAAACCTTGCCTGAAGAGTTAGTTGCAAGCTGAGCGCAGTCTCCCATAAAATCATTGCTTGCCTGCACAATGGGTAAGAATGTGTTCCCCTTGTTTGTTGATGTACCACATGACAGTTGTGTTGTCTGTTAGAATCAACACCTGCCCTGGAAGAAGTAACTCCTTGAAAGCCATTAACGCAAACTGGACTGCTAACATCTCTTTCATGTTGATATGTAGATGCTGTAGTCTGGCAGGCCACTTGTCTTGTATCCACTTTCCATTTAGATGAGCTCCCCAAGCAATGTCTGAGGCATCTGTCGTTAGAATCTGACTCGCCTCTGGCCGGGTCACAGAGAGTCCCTTGTTTAGGTGACATTCCTAAGCCCACCACAAAATTCCTTTTGAATGCAAGGTATTATTTGAATGACAGTGTCCAAATCCTGGCAGTGCTGTGTCCATACATTTTGAGATACCATTGCAGCTTCCTCATATGCAGTTTGGCATTGGGAAGCACCAGAATACAAGATGCCATGAACCCTAAGGCTTGAAGGACTGTCCTTGCAGTCAGCCCGGACTGAAGAGATAGTTGATGGAAGTAACTGGAAAGATTCTTTTGTTTGTCCGGGGTTAAAAGGCCATCTGGGCTGCTGTATTCAGTCTCACACCCAGAAAGCACATGTCTTGAGAGGGTACTAGACTGGACTTTATTTCGTTCACAGAATACCCTAGGCATCTTAGCACTGCTATGACATAATCCAAATGCTGTAGAAGGTCTTCCTTTTCTTGAGCTAGAATCAGGCAGTCGTCCAAGTAAGGATAGATTTGAATTCCTTTTAGCCTGAAGTAAGCTATCACTGGAGCCAGAACCTTTGTGAATACTCTGGGTGCAGTGGATAAGCCAAAGGGCAATGCAGAGAACTGATAATGAGAATTTCCAGCTCGAAAACGCAGATACTTCCTGCAACTTAGTCTTATAGGCACATGAAGGTAAGCTTCC
The DNA here is from genome assembly GCF_019279795.1 of Protopterus annectens. Taxonomy (NCBI): domain Eukaryota; kingdom Metazoa; phylum Chordata; order Ceratodontiformes; family Protopteridae; genus Protopterus; species Protopterus annectens. The sequence goes on along the minus strand of NC_056745.1, from coordinate 123,933,560 downwards.
TTGAGATCTAAAGTTACCATCCAGTGATCCTTGCCCAGCAGAGGTAAAAGCTGTTGTAACGTCAACATTTTGAACTTGGGAATGTCCAGATAAGTGTTGAGGATAGATAAATCCAAAATTGGCCTCCACGTGTTCCCCTTCTTCGGTACTAGGAACAGGCGAGAATAAAATCCTAGGCCCCTTTCTGGCACAGGAACTGGCTGAATGGCCCCTATGTGGAGCAACAGAGAAATTTGCTTGTGAGCCTCTTGTCTTTGTAGAGGAGGAATGTCTGGCATGCCTTTGAAAGGAGGCATGGTATGGAAATAAAACCTGTAACCGTGGTGAATGATATCCAGAACCCATCTGTCTTGGGTAATTAAATCCCAATTTTCTTTGAAAAGAGACAGCCCTCCTCCCAAAGGTGCTGCCAGGCGAGAATGTACTGGCAGCTGAAAAGGCAGGTCATTGGGTCTGCTTACGAAAGGACTGACCCCTGCCCTCACCAGAAGTCTGAGCAGGGGAACTCCTGTCCTAGGCCTAAAAGAACCTTGAGCTCTGCCCCTACCACGTCTAGACCTACCCCTAGACTGGGAATCATAAGCAGGATAAGTCCATCCCTTAGTAGGCCAATTTCTACTAAACTTGGAGGCTGCACCTGCAAAAATCCTTAACAGTTTGCATAGACTTAGCCTTGTCCTCCATTTTCTTTAAGACTGCTTCCACAGGCGAACCAAACAACACATCAGACTGCAAAGGAGCATCCAAAATCCTTGTTTTAACATGCTCAGCTAAATTCTGATCTCTCAACCAGGCATGCCTACGAAGAACAGAACCAGTGGCAGCCACCCTCGAGGAGGCCTGCACAGCATCAAAACCACATTGCAAGGAATGTTTACCCACCTGTTCAGACACATGAACTAAATCCTGCAACTCTTTACACTCAATACCTTCTGCCAGAGCATCCACCTTAGATTTCAATTGTGAAAGGAGATAATTCTGATATTTTAACATGTGAAACTGACAATTCAACGCCCTCATGGCTAAAGTGGAAGAAGTATACACTTTCTTTCCCCATCTATCCAAAGCCCTTGCCTCTTTATCAGGAGGAACAGGATTTTTAACAACAGAGGCCTTCACACCTTTAGGCCCCTGAGAGACAGTTTCGGGTCTGCCCTAGGACTCTTAAAAGATACTTATGAGCTTCAGGCACCCTATAGTACCTATCCGGTTTAACTGGGGCAGGAGGCAAAGAATCAGGATTGAGGGAAGCCTCTGCAAAAACATCTTCCACCACATTCAGAACAGGAGGTATAGCTAAAGGCCTATGCTGGGGTAAAACAAGAATTCCCTAAGCCTCTTCCTGGAATCAGAGAAATCTTGACCTTCCCATTTAAAATGCTCCCTCATGGAATGCAGAGTCTCTGAAAATGAAAAATCCTCAGGAGGAGAAGCTGAAGGAGTAGAATCATCCACATCAGAATCAGAATAAGGAGGATACTCCTGCAAGTCTTCAGCCGAAGACTCAGAAGCCTCCGAACATTGCTCAAAACTCTCAAACTCAGGTTCCACCCTAGGCCTCTTATCAGGAGGGGGCATAGAACCTCTAATCATAGTAATCAAATCCTCTGCCATTTTAAGCATATGTTTCTTAGGCAAAGACCCTGAAGCACTAGGAGAAACCCCCACTGAAGTTAAACTTGGCCTGCCTCTCAAAGAAGCCTTGGAAACAGAAGGGGAGGCTCTAACCACCTTAGGAAGAGAGGGAAGAACAGCCACCTGAGAAGCTCCCTCAGCCTGGCCTACTTCCTGCGAGGATACATCCTGCAACAGTAAAGTCTCTCCCTGAGACTCCAAAGAAACACCTGGCAAAACCTCCGGCTCCACTGAGCCTTCTAAAGATCCGACGTCTGGGACTGTCGGTTCTTCCACTCTAGGCTTTGCTGCTTTGTCCTTGCGCTTTTTGGCCGAAGCGGGCGTCGGAGCCTCCGACGGCATTTTATAATTACAACGCTTCCCAAAAACTAACCTGGCACAGTCTAACCTTCTCTTAATAGTGCGTTTGTTAAATCTAGCACAAGAGCGGCATCCAACAACGCCGTGCTCAGGCCCTAAACAAGGTATACACAAAGTATGGTAATCCCTATGAGGTATCTGTTTCCCACAAGAAATACAGTTATTCACTTTTTCTGACATCCGGTTAAATACTGAGGCAAGAAAAAAACAAAATATTCCCCACCGGGGTACTTAGCCAACTTTGATTCGGTCTGAAACTCTGACTTCAGAAACTTTCAGAACGCCAACCTGCACTCGCAAAACTGCTTCTGCATCGGACCATGCGGCAAAAAAGACTGAGGATATGACGTCGGTCATGCGCATTAGTACCCTGACGTCAGTCTAATGCGCCCTGACCGACGTCAGCCATATACTTTGGTATTCGGGCCGACTGGACAGCGGACTACCCAATAGTTAGGACTGCAGCAATGTGGAATGAAGAACATCTAGGCATTGGGTTGGCTTCACTGCTGATTTTTTCCAGTGCCTGAAGTAGGGCCATGATAAAAATAAGGTGAGGCAAAAGTACTTGCTGAGAAGAAGCCTGTATTAGCAGGACATACAAATAAAGAAATATCTGGATTCCCAGATAATATATCAGCAAGCTACTACTGGGATGAGGCACTTTGCGAAGACTTTGGAGGCTGTAGAAAGTCCAAAAGGCAAGAATTGAAAGTGTGACGAGCCAGTAGTAAACCTCAGAAATGTCCTGTACGCAGGGTGAATACAAATGTGGAGACAAACATCCTTCAGGTCAACACCCGGAAGGCTTGAGGAAAGATGAATGGCAGCACAGTTTGCAGGGGCATCAACTTGAAAAATTGAACAAAAAGGAAGGCGCTGAAGGTGGAGAAATCCAGAATTGGTCTCCAGTCTCCTATTTTTCTTTGGACAAGGAAGAGTATGTAATTGAACCCTTTTCCCATATGTAGTGTTAATGGTTCTATTGTGAGCTGCTTTAACAATGTTTGAATGATGGGGTAGAGCAACTGTATCTGATTTTGTGGAGGAGGTGAAATGCCAATGAAAGGCAGAACTTCTTTCAAAGTAATTTTGTATCCCTTCTGGATGACTGAAAGGACCTGTCTGAAGCACTGAGTAATCAGTTTTTTTTAGGGATGAAGTCAGCCTTTTGGATAGACTAAGGGATGGACCAAGAGGTAGGGGCAGAGATAGGAGGACTTAGTTGGATAAGGAAGCCTCTCAGATTTAGAGTCTCTCCCTGCCTGGTTTGTTCTGGAATATTTTCCTAGGAATTTTCTTGGCCTTATGGGAAGGACTGGGTTCCCTGTGAGGTAATTCCTCTGGTATCTTGGTACAGAAGAACCAAAGATCTGTCTACAGTCTGCAATAATACTAGTGGCTTCTTGGGAAGCAAAAATAAATTTTCCAAACTGTAGTAGTAAAGAAGACAAGTTTATTTCCTAAGCAATTTGCTGCTGCAGATTTACTATATTCCTCTACTTCCTAGACACACACACACACACACACACACACACACACACACACACACACACACACACCTATACATGCAGTTCAGAAATCTGGACAAAAATAACCACTACACCCCCCACCACCAGCAAGATTACAAAATTCTGTTTTACAAGGTCCATAGTTTTGCATGACCTGTAGCTAAGCATTAAATGCAGACAGCGTTACATTGTCAGAGCTGTGGGGCAGATGTCCAGTGCTTCTCAGTTGCACATCCATCTCTGCAAAAGTTAATCAAAAAGCCTGTGGAGCACACTACTGTGAGCTTTGCTTCAGCTATTTCAAATCAACTCTGACCACAGTTACACTGGGGTGCTGTAGCTAAGCTATTACACTTGCCATATGCTACTTTGTCACCATTCCTAATTTAGCTTCACTGCTGAAAAGAAAATGATGCGACAAATGACCTTTTTGTGATAAACAAGTTTTAAAAACTATGTTCAGCAGTAAACTGAATCTTGGGGGTTGCGTTTTTTTTTAATAGCACAGCCTTAAAACTCAACACATAATGGCACCAGCAGAGCTGGATGCAACAAACTATGCACAGCAGTTTGAGGGGTTCCAGGGTTAAAGTTGTGAAGTACAGTGCAGTAAATAAGCAAACAGGTGTAAACTCAATGACTGGCAAGTTTCACATCAGCTAACAAGTCAGTGGTGCACATCACTGAGTTTAAACGAATAGGTCAAAATAATCAGATATCGAGAGCTAAACAGCCATAGCATGACGTCCAATGAACCTTCACTTTTTAAGAGGCTTCGGTGAGGTTACAAGTTAAAGAATTAGTTGACGGTATCAACAGAGTATGTAGAATCTAGGTACCGTTTTTTAAGATGTTGCACATTTCCCTTGTATTACATTATGAACTGCAAAACAAAAATAAAAGCACACGGGATCTTTGGGTGACTTCATTTTTTGGCCTTACACTCCCATATTGCTCAGGGTTTTACAATAAGTAAAAGTCCTGCTCAGACATGAAAGGATCAATGTCCTGATAGGGCAATGCAGCTTTTGTACGCATTTCAAAAATGCACCACATAACACTGCAGAAGTCCAGCAGCTGATCTTCAGTTTTTACCATTTCACTAACAAATGGGTAATGAAATGCATTTCTGATTACAGTGTTCACAACTACTTCAGCTGTTACTGCCATAAAGCAAGTCTATCTTCAGCAACAAATCACTGCTATGGTACAACTCCATCTTTAAAATTTCCACCTGTAAGTTGGGCAATCAGACCATCTAAAAATCAAAAGCACATAATCCAGACCACTAAATATGGAAAATGGATTTCTACCAAATTCTCAGATTAATGCCTTCTGCATTAGAAAAAATCTAATTCTGGCCTTGAATTCTCTTCCATGAAATCTGTCTTACAGGCTAGTAAAGCATCAGATAGGAAAGCTACAAAAGGGAGATGCAGGGACAATCTCATGTACAGAGACTTGCTTCAGTCAGCATCATTGTATGTATTGAAGAAAATTCAGCTCTCCAAAATACCCCAGCAATTGAACACAAGTCAGATGCCCTGCTTTTCTTCAAACACAGTGTTATCCAAAGTTAAACTAATCACAACTAGAGATTTAATGGCGACTGGTTCTCAGACACTCAAAATCTTGCAGATGAGCTTACTGTTCAGCTAACTGCCATCCCTTCACCCTCACTGACCACATTCGGCATAAGTCCTCTTTGCCTGAATGTGTCCTTAACACAGCACAACCATATATTATCAGAGCAAAGTCCACATGTAATGGATCAGTGTTCTACACACCTGAAATTATCATAAAGCCATACATTCAACCTAAATGAAATCCACCTGCCTTCATGAGCAGAAATTATGATCATGCACTTCAGCATTTAGTGGGTTAGCACCTACATAACACAGGCTGAAATCCCATGGTTAAACAAAACCAACATATCCCTCCAAACAAGACAGAGATTAAATGCCTGGTAAAAAAGCCTAAAATAGTCATAAAATCAATTAAACCATTAATAAACCAGAATGAACAAAAGTGGTTTATCACTCTACAGAACATCACTGTGGACAGAAACAGATGCTGTTTCTGGAAGGAACAGGCTAACAAAGCAAATCACAACAACTTTAGTATTCATGTCATATCTTCTCTTTCGGCTGTTCCTGTTAGGGGTCGCCACAGCAGATCATCTGTTTCCATTTCTTCCTATCCTCTGCATCTTGCTCTGTCACACCAACCACCTGCATGTCCTCTCTCACCACATCCATACACCTTATCTTAGGCCTTCCTCTTTTCCTCTTACCTGGCAGCTCCATCCTTAGCATCCGTTTCCCAATATACCCAGCATCCCTCCTCAGCACGTCCAAACCAACGTAATCTCACCTCTCTGACTTTGTCTCCAAACCGTCCAACCTGAGCTGACCCTCTAACATACTGATTCCTAATCCTGCCCATCCTTGTCACACCCAGTGCAAACCTTAACATCTTTAACTCTGCCACTTCCGGCTCCGACTATTGCCTTTTTGTCAATGCCACCTTCTCCAACCCATACAACATAGCTGGTCTCATTACCCTCTTGTAGACCTTTCCTTTCACTCTTACTGATACCAGTCTGTCACAAATCACTCCTGACACTCTTCTCCACCCATTCCACCCTGGCTGTACTCTCTTCTTCACCTCTCTTCCACACTCACCATTACTCGGAAGTGTTGATCCCAGGTACTTAAACTCATCCACCTTTGCCAGCTCTACTCCCTGCATCCTCACCATTCCTCTATCCTCCCTCTCATTCACACACATATATTCTGTCTTGATGACCTTCACTCCTCTCATCTCTAGAGACATATCTCCACCTCCCCAGGGTCTCCTCAACCTGGTCTCTAATTTCACTACAGACCACACTGTCATCTGAAAACATCATAGTTCATTGGGCCTCCTGTCTAATCTCGTCTGTCAACCTGTACATCACCATTGCAAATAAGAAAGGGCCTAGAGCTGATCCTTGATGTAATCCCACCTCCACCTTAAACTCATCTGTCACTCCCACTGCAGACCTCACCACTGTCACACTACCCTCATACATATCCTGTACCACTCTTACATACTTCCCTGCCACTGCTGACTTCCTCATACAATACTACAACTCCTCTCTAGGCACCCTATCATATGCTTTCTCCAAGTCGACAAAGATGCAATGCAACTCCTTCTGACCTTCTCTATATTTCTCCATCAACACTCTCAGAGCAAACATTGCATCTGTAGTGCTCTTTCTCTGCATGAAACCATACTGATCACTAATCATCACCTCCCTTCTTAACCTAGCTTCCACTACTCTTTCCCATAACTTCAAGCGGTGACTGATCAGTTTTATCCCTCTGTAGTTACTACAGCTCTGCACATCATCCTTATTCTTAAAAAATAGGTACCAACACTTTCTCCACTCTCCAGGCATCCTCTAACTTTCCAAGATTTCATTAAACAATCTGGTTAAAAACTCCACTGCCATTTCTCCTACACACCTCCATGCTTCCACTGGTATGTCATCTGGGCCAACAGCCTTTCCATTCTTCATCCTCTTCATAGCTGTCCTTACTTCCTCCTTGGTAATCTGCTTCACTTCCTGATTCACTATCCCCACATCATCCAACCTTCTCTCAATCATTCTCTTCATTCATCAGCCCCTCAAACTACTCTTTCCATCTGCTCAACACACACTCATTGCTTGTGAGTACGTTACCCTCACTCTCCTTTATCACCCTTACCTGCTGCACATCTTTCCCAGCTCGGTCCCTCTGTCTAGCCCCCCATATAATTGCAGTTTATGCACTATCATATACATGTGCATCCATTAAAAATACATTGAAACATATAACTTCAGTAAAAACTGATTGCAATATGCAGGGGGCTGCACCCCCCCACCCCCCCAATGGAGGCTGTGCCCCCCACCCCCCCTAACTTTATATTCTCACTCCAGGGTCGCACTGCAGTGGGGCAGGGGTTATATTCCATTTTCGACCAAATGTGCTTTCAGTCAAGTGAGGTTTCAGTGAAGTGGACTGCCTAAAATCATTTTCGACCAAATGTGATTCGACTAAAAGCAGCAGACCCATGTATATATATATATATATATATATATATATATATATATATATATGTATACATACATACACACACACACACACACATATACAGACACGTGTGTGTGTGTGTGTGTGTACACACACACATACAAAATCCATTGTCAACACATACTTTCAACCAGAACGACAGCAATTTACCTCTCTAAACAGTTGTAAGGCCTAAAACAGTCTTGGAGGGATGCCAGTCCCTCTCAAGAGATGTAGACACAAACACACATAGATGTACAGCACACCATCAGCAACCAACCATTGTTACCATGTATTTAGAATGTGAAAGGAAACATAAGACACCATAGAAAACTAATTACATACAAATGAAGAATATGCTTACTCTACAAAGAAGGCACACGCAAGAACCAAGTGCAGCAAAGTAATGATGTTAACAATTATGTGACCTGCCATTCGTACATGTATTTTTTACCTGCTTCTCCTGAGCATCAAAAGCCTCCTTCCCACTGCTTCACTAACTCGTTCATTTCATCAGGTCCAAGGACTCAACTTAAGGGTTATTCTTACGGTCACTCGAGAGGTGAGAGTTGAGCATCTGTGATCAGTGATGTCATCCTCAACAGTGCAACATTTTCTCAAGCCCAAAGTCCCTCCCCTATATTCAGACATCATCATCATCATTAGAATGAGCAGACAATGGGGAGTAGCCCAAGTACATGTCCTACTCCAGGTTTATAGGGTAGCCACACCTACTTTGTCCTCCTGCTCCAAGTCCACCATCTTCTCACTGAGCTTTGGCATCCAACAGAACTCCTCTACAGAGACATCAAGCATGCTCCTACCCCCAAAAGAGGAATGCTCACCATTAGAGATATCTAATTAGGCAGCTGCTTAGGGCACTATGCAGACCTGAGGTGCTTTTATTTATTTTTTGCTGTTAAAGAGAAGACAAAAATGCTGCTGGCAGCACTACGGTGTACTTATTCAAAACCACCACAGTTGCAGTACCATATGAGTGAGATGACTTTCTACTTTGCTCCACCCATTATCTGGATAGCCTTTCAAAACACCCTTTGGAGACCTCTGATTGTTTTCTTATAGATCATTAAGAGGGGATGGCAAGAAGCAGAATCCCATAAATTTAAATAACGAAGTGGATGGGATGTCTGTGATGAAAATGTCACTGGGAACACTTCTGCAGGAACTATATGGTTGTGGTTGAAGTAGGTATTTCATTTTATTCTGGCAGGCAAGAAGATATCATGAGAAATGGGTATAGTTTTGTAAGACTAATATGGATCTATGTGGAGCAAGCTGGAATTCTTTCCTGAAGTTGGCTACTTAGTGAGTGAAACAGAACTGAAATAAATTTCTGGGGTCACTATTTTTATTGCAGTTTGATATCTGCAAGGTACACAATCAACAAGCTGGCTATAACTGCTGGAAATACAGGAAGAGTGTTGTACGGTGATGAACATGACTAACCCTGATGCTGTTTGCTTAAGATAAATGGCTTGCTCTACCTTTGTACAACTAATTTATACTTGTGTGAAGCATGAACAACACTTTACTCTGGCTACTGTTTGTGTAAAATAAAGGTGAAATACATTACTGTGGTCATTTTTTTTTTAAAAATCACAATCATATGTCTTAAGTGTATACAGTCAACAAATCCGCTATAACAGAAGGCACCATCTGTTTATGAAAGCAACTGTCCCTTTTGACACAGTGCCTAATGTTAAATGCAAATTAAGAGTTTTGGCAAATTAAACTGGATGACTCTAAAATTGCCTTAGATTCGTTCTGCTACATGTCAGCCCCAGAAGTGTATGACAGAGTTGTAGCTTAAATCCTTGAATTCTTGGGAGATGTAGACAGCAAAAATGATTACCTACTGTGGGAAGCTATGACGAAATAATATAATACGATAACTTGACAAGTAACTTAGCCCTAAAACAAAAAGACAAAGCTAAATTGAAGTAAACAGGTCCATAGTTTTATATGACTATTTTAAATACATTCATCTATTTTAATGCAAGAGGGCTTAAAACAAGATTTAGATGAAGTTAATGAAATAACTGACATACAGAGGTCAGAAAAATAAATCTGCTCTGTAGTGGTTCCTTGACATGATTCAATCTCTCTTCAAGTTCATATCAAGCTCCTCAGGTATTACAGTACCACTCGGGAAGCCAGTACACCATGATAGCGCTCTATTATGGTCACAGGAAAAGGACAGACATTTTGCCAGGTTAGTACAGCTTATTACACAGGCTTCTACTCTGATGTTTCATCTGTCAATATTAAAACACTTCAGGGGGATGCTAGTCAACAAGAGCTTTGTACAGTATGATTGCAGGAAGACAGACCAGTGTTGACAGAGATAACGACCTTTCACAGATGCATGAATGAGATAATAAGCAAAAACAGCAAACTGATAGCAATTGTCATTGGTTATTACAAAAGTCATTACAAATTCTATAACTATTTAAAGCAAAGCAACAAAACAATGGAACGTGACCACAAGAGTACAAAACTATAAAGACTATTAACATTACAGTAGTATGCCTGGCAAAATAATGCATATAACAGATGCACCTGCCACTTGTGCAAACATGACGGGAAATATGGTGGAGCATCCATATTTGGTAAAGGCCATACTACCTCAAGAAAGACTCCCAGAGATCCACAAAACATACTTAGGATTGAACCCACTCTAAATAAAACAGTCACATCACAGCATGTTACAGAACCCCTTCAATGACCCCAAAAAACATGTCCATTTTGTAAACACACTGGATGAACTTCCAATACACAGAGACTTCATCATTCTGAGAGACTTTATATACCCACGGATAAGTGGTGAGCCCTATATCTCAAGTACAGGCTATACCCAATAATTCTTCTACTACATAAACAGGAATTCCCTGGATCAAATAATCAAACATCCCACTAGAGGACAACATTTTCTTGACCTGGTCCTTACAAATATAGCAATGAAATGCACTATCCCACTGGTATACCCTTCCTCAGTCACATATGACCACAAATTGATAACCTTCTCATTGAACATCCCTATACCAATGTATGCAAATTTCACAGTATTCAAATATTTAAAATGTACAAACGTCCTACAATTCTATGACAAAGTCTCAAAGTTTAACTGTAACCCCCCCCCCCCCCCAAATTTATGACATGGGTATTAGTTATGCAACTACATACTACGGTCAATCAGAAAATTGTGTAAATCAGGCACTCTCTGTCAAAACTAAACACAAAGGGAAGGGTAAGAACAACCCAACCTAGTGGCCCATAGAATACATGTACCAAAACTACAGACCCACAAATCAAGGTCAACATCACAAGTTTGCCTAAAGTACTGAAAATACCATCAGGAAAACAAAGGCTTCCCATCAACATAGGCTAGCATGAAAAGCTAAGGATAATTACAAATCCTTATTTATCAGGCAGCTACGAAATGCAGAGACTTTATTTATTTATTCATTACATTTGTTAACCAGGTAATGTCAGTCTGGGCCAGGAGACTGTTTTCAGCAGAGGCCTGGGGAGAAAAGCTCCAAAAGACAGTAACAATGCTAACACTAATAAGTATATAAATACAAATGCAAGTCACAGAGCAGACATATATAAACAGTGCAGAACAAACCAATAATAGTGAAAATAATCAATACTAACAGAGTAAAAGTCAGTTGCTATTTACATGCACAGATTATGAGCACAGTACATATGAATCCATGTCCTATAGAACAGTGGAATGAAGTTGTACAATAAAGCAGTACAGCATAGAGAAGAAATAAAGACGTGGGAATGCTGGAGACAGCAGGACAGGGGTAGAGATAGGAGGTGGGAAGGATGATAAAAGTAATGGAGCTGGGAATAATTAGCCAGGAGTGTGGCAGAAGCAAAGCCAATGAGTAGCAAGGTAGTCCTTTTAGAAGTAGCTTGAACTCATGATAGTTAGGAGTTTTTGAGATGGGATGAGGAAGAGGGTTCTAAACCTTGGCTATTTTGTAAGAATAGATGGCTCTTAAATTCTTCATAACAGCACTACCTCTTCTGATCCAGTGGACACCACAAATACATTAGCTACCAAATTCCATGCAAATTGCACTCCAAAGAAGTCAGTACAAAAAACACATTCTCAAGGACTTCAAACGTCCCTTCATCACAAAAAATAGCACTTATTAAAACTATTCTAAAAAAAATCCTGTATGGAGCCTGATAACATACCAGGCTGCCTGCTGAACAGCACTAAACATGCTTTGAATCTACTCCTGCAGATATTCACCCTGAGCTTATCCAGCAGCTTTGTTCCCAAGGTTTGTTGCAGTTGTAATGCCAATTCAAAAGGGCATGCCTAACAGACTCCAGGAATTACAGACCCATCTGCAAGGCCATGGAAAGGGTCATAAAAGACTTAATAAACTACAATATAAAAGATGTTACATTTCACCCCTTGTAGTTTTGCTTTGTTAACGCTAGATGCTAATGAATCTAGTGAATTTTTTGAGAGGGTAATGCAAGCCAGGAACAGTGGTCATGCTGTGCATATGGTATAACTTGACCTTTCCAAAGAATCTGATACTGTGCCACATGCCAAAATTATCAACAAGCTAAATGCACTCTAAAATAACCCAGGTGTAGTTAAAAGAACAGCTAATTAGCTGTGGGACAGAAACCACATAGAGCTGGCAGGTGCAGCCTCAGAAAGCATGAACGTAATCACAGGTACCAGAGGAATCCATGCTAGTACCTCTGCTATTTGACAAACTTTTCTGATCTCCAAATCGAAAACAATGAACCTAAGTTTGTTGATGTTGACTAGGCGTCATACTGAAATTCCTTTCTGATGTACAGATGCTACAGAGTGATCTTACACATGTTAATAGATGGAACTCAGAAAACTGGCTAAAACTAAATGTTAAAAATGCAACATTGTTGCAAATGGTAAACAAGCCTTCCGCTGAGCTTAAAGTACAGAAAACATCCAACTCCAAAACAAACAAGACACCTTGAAACACAGCTAGGTAACTTCCTCTCTCTCAATCATGTTGCAAATGTGGTCAGGAAATCCTGTCCAGCACAGTTCATCACACACAGTAGGAGGTAAAGACGTTTTTACCCCTCTTTCTGTGCACTGACCAAGGTCACTACTGAATACAATACCTCCTTTGGAATGTATCTTACTAAATATGACAAGCAGGTAGAGAGACCCCAAAGGTTCCTGACTTAAAGGATCACAGGCCTAAGGGACCTGAGCTATCAAGACAGACTGGTGACTTTGTCCCTGTACACAGTGTCCTACAGACTCCTTTGCAGTGATCTCTGGCTTGCCTTCTGGGCCATTATGGAGCCAGTAGTCCAAGATGCCTTAATTTTCCACAAATTTAACTGTCTAGCAAAAACTAGTATCAGGCAGCTGTACCTACTCAAGCAAATAAACATCATGGTGGACATACAGATCTGTTATGCAACTACATTATTGCTGGAAAAAAAAAACCTTATTCATGCAATGTGACAATCTTTTTTTTTTTTTTTTTTTTTTTTGAATGTATTAGACAAATGGATTGGGTATTCATAAATTCAACCCTTTTTTAATTTCTCCAAATCTTTTGGGTTTCTAATACCATGACAGGAATGGGCCCCATTCCTAAGTCAAAGTACAATTAAAGTTCACGAAATTAGTGTTTTCATTCTTTCATGTCAGCCAAAAGTGCTCTTTGCAGCACCCGCAGTGTGCCCAGTAATTACTCCTTCTGCAATTCGTATGGAGTTAAATGTACTGGTAGCGTATCTAAATAAGATTTTAGGCACTTTTTTATAAGACCCGTTGCTCCTACTACTACGGGAACTATTTGGGTATCTTACAAATCCTGATATTTTATAACAATGTGTCTCTGTGCGCAGGACACTGTAGTCACAGTCACTAGGTGTGGCAATTTCAATGATCAATGCTACTTTTGTCTTTTTTCCTGGACCACTATATCCAGTTTTCTAGCATCTATTTTTTGAACTGTTGGTAATGGGTGGTCCCATGTGATATAAACTTCATCATTTTCTATGATGCTTTGTGGTTCATGTTTCCAGTGTTTTTCAGCCACTTCAACCCCATAATGTTTACAAAATCCCCAGTGCAGCAGTCTTGCCACATTATTATGCCTTTCAGTATACAATCCTTCTGCCATTAGAATGTCACAACCAGCAACTAGGTGTGCGACAGTTTCTAATTCTGTTTTTACAAAACCTACATTTATTTGTTTCTCCCGCATGTTCAAAGAACTTTGTAAACCAGCGTGTACGTAGCCCATTATCTTGTGCCGCCAATTTTAACCTTTCATCTCTTGGTTTGAAATCACCTCTCCTTAACCATTCCTGCATTTGTTCCTGATCAACATACTTACAACTATAGTTATGCATTTTCCACATTTCTTGCCTTTTTATCTGATCCTTCACCTTATATTCTTTCTTTTTTTTTTTGGTACATTCAATTGCAGACTATTTTTTTATCTACTTCTGGTTTGATTTCCATTCCTGCTTGACGCCGATATGCTTCTGCTAAGTTAAGCAGGGAAGTCATCTTAGATTTATTCTCCTCATGTTTCAAAACTTTCACGACGTTTGTGTCTCATGAGGTCAGCAGATAAGTATCGAGTCCCACGACTGCAGATCTATATATGTAATCAATTTCAAGGAGTATGACTGGCTTTTTAATTTCTCCAAGTCTTTTGAGCTTCTAATACTATGATGGGAATGGACCCCATTCCTAAGTCAAAGTACGATTAAAGTTCATGAAATTAGTATTGTTTCAATCTTTGATGTCAGCCAAAAGTGCTCTTTGGAATGACTCCTTCTGCAGTTTGCATGGAGTTACATGGATTGTTAACTTATCTAAATACGATTGTAAATTATTTTTTATAAGACCCATTGCTCCTACTATTATTGGAACTGTCTGGGTATCTTTCTTCCACATTGCTCTCATTTCTGCATGCAGATCCTGGTTTTTTATGACTTTGTGTCTCTCTGTATGCAAGACACTATAGTCACTGGGTGTGGCAATTTCAATGATCAATGCTACTTTTGTCTTCTTTTTCTTGGACTACTATATCTGGTTTTCTAGCATCTATCTTTTGAACTGTTGGTAATGGGTGATCCCATGTGATACAAACTTCGTCCTTTTCTATGATGCTTTGTGGCTCATGTTTCCAGTGTTTTATAGCCACTTCAATATCATAATGTTAACACAATCCCCAGTGCAACAGTCTCCCCACATTATTATGTCTATCAGTATACAGTCCTTCCTGCCATTAGTGTGTCGCAACCAGCAATGAGGTGTGTGAATCATCGTTTTCCTAATGTTGTCAGATATTTGCTTCCCCTACACAAAATCACCTGATCCATATCTATCAATTTTGTCAATACCTCTGCCATTCTCTTAACTAGTACAGTCACTCTATAGCTATGGTTTTAAATTAAAATGGGTCTTATGAAGCTTGGTCTGAAGGATTTTTACCATTGTTTGGTAATACAGCTACAACCATTTTCCCCCAGATGCTAGTGCTTCCCTCCCACTTAAATACTGTTAAATAAAATGTTCTACATCTTTATTACTTTTTTCCCTCCTAACTTCCACAGGAATACCTTCTGCACTTGGGATCTTCCCTGCTGATTGATTATACACATGGGTTTTTATTACATCTCCTCCTATAATGGCCATTTGTTGAGCTAGTCTTCCTTTAACGCTGGGATAACTGAATCTTCCATAAATATTTTCATGTGCATTTCTTCTTGCTTTCCACATTCCTCTGCTTTATACAACTTTTCATTAAATTTCCAAAACATCTCTAATACCTCTACAGGATTTCCAATTACTTTTCTTGTTATAAGCTCCCTATGTCTGGTGACAACCCTTTCTACTATCTGTTGCCCAAGTTATTGTGTTAAAAGTTTTTGTGCTCTGGAGTTATCAAAAACTGCTCAACAGCAACATTTCTAAACTCATGTATATTATCAAAATACTCCTTTAATTTCCCTTTAACATGCAGTTATTACGCTTCTGTCAGATTCTTGTTATACTGCAATATTTTAACCTTTGTCAGCCCCTCTAAATTCACATTACTTCTTTCTCATATCTCTCTATTTCTAACCTATATCTAACCTGTATTTTCATCTTACCACAAAGACATGCGTACGTTGAAGGCTGGGCGTCAAGCTGGCACCTCGGCGTTTCGTAAAAATCTACTGCCAATCATTAGCGGACTGGAGTTCCACTGTGGCGACCCCTTACCGGGAAAAAGACGAAAGACAAACAACAACACTAGCTATTCTGTCTGAAGAAATGCCTAACCCGTACAGCTCTCAAATAATTTCTACTACCCAGTCTTTAAATGTCTCTCCTTTTAACAAGTAGGAATGTGCCATATTTCATTTAGTTTTTATCACTGCATGATCTGAACAGGTTTTGTGTCAAAGCTAGTGAAATATAAATTCTAGCAAGCCCAGCAAAGTTATTTTGGAGAATATGGAAATTTTGTTTCATTTCCTACTACCAAATATTCTCATACATTTCTTCAGAAATCTACACTTTGTAAAATTTTCCCTTCTACATTCTCACTATTGCAAATCAAATTCCATTCCTCACCCATAAATATTTCCTGGTTAAAGCCAACTATTTCTCCACAATTGTTTTAAGCACCACAATAGGGGTTTTTGGTGGAATATAAATATATGGCAGTGTAATCACCCTCCCTTGCTAACAGCCACTTACTAACATAAATCTACCACTATTGTATGTCCAGTCTTTTATCTCTATTGGAGCCCACTACAGCAATCGGCATTATTTCTCTCCTTTTCCTTTGCTCCTGATATGTTGCTGAATGTCCATTTTGAAATCCTGTCTTTCTCAAATTCACTTGCTCATTTCTATATACTGCATCTCTTGCAACATTGTTTTTTACTCCTAACATTTCTTAATATAATTCAATACTCTGCTTATTATCTATACCTATAAGGTCTTTTACAATCCATGAGAACATGGAAAGAATAACCCTTATGATAGAAAGCTATTATTGCCATATGTTGCACATGACAGTTCTTTTGAATGTGTACTTCCATCTTCTGGCTTATATGTACACACTGTTTGGCAGGCTGATCTTTTGAGCAGTTGCTTCTTCTGATCTACATTTGAAGCTATGGCACATTTAAGGAATTTTTGTTTCGAAGAAAATACTCAAACAAAAACTAAATGTATTTTTCAAACCGCCAAATCCACTTTAACTGAGAACAGACACACAAAACTATGTACAATTTCAACAACAAAAATTTACCCCAGCAGATGGGATCAGTTGCCCAAACTGACAGCTTTACCCTTAAATGCTACCTAATCTAAAACTAAGATGACCCATGACAATGCACATTACTGCCTTTGTTGCCATTTACATTGACTGCTAACTGCTCTTTTTTAATCTCTAATCCTCTCCCAAATATGAAAAGCACCTTACATGCTTTCAGTGAACAATAACTTTTAGGCCTAATAAAAAGCACACCATCTACCCTTAAAATAATTAAAGTCTGCACTATTCTATTAAATGCATTAAAGTATTAAGATGGCTGGGGAGGCTACAACTTCTCATTCACTTGCCATAACTTCAAACAATCTTTCACTGAACTGCTTGCCAATGTACCTTTAAATGTTACAATCCTCTCAGCAAAGAGTGCTTAGAACTCTTGCAATTAATTGATGCAGCTACAAACAACTTGTCTACAAGTAAGCAGTCCAGAATAAAAAAAAAATGCTTTGCAGATCCATGAAAAAATCTTTGTAAATTTCACTGAGAACATAATATAATCATTTCCCTTGGCCAATTGGCTGCATCAACAGACATCCTGTCTCCCACTGAGAGCGGTTTCTAATGGAAATAAAAAGTTAATAACTTTCCAGATGCAAAGCGACTTAACATTTTCCAAGCTTATTTACTTAAAAAAAAACTTGTCTACAGCTTAAGTCAAGGACATTAATCCAGGCATCCACTCTTGAAAAACAGGGAAAATTACTACTTTAATTCTACTTTAATCAATACACTATTAAATTCCATCCCCACCCCAGCAGCCCCAAGATCACATTAAATTAACTTTAATGTGCTTCTAACTTGCCTTTGTTATATTGTTACAGTATACAGCCTGTCCAGATACCTCTCAACTATACAGATTCTTAATGAATGTCCAGATTTTTGCCTCATACTTTTGATCTGTTTTTCATAAAATTGCAGTTTTCTGGCAAATCATTAAAGACTGAAATTAGAAAATAATGACATACATTTGAGTTTCAGAGTTCATACCCTGTTAACTGTCTAAGTTTGTAATAGCAATAATTAGAAAATGGCCCTATTTTCGGACCTTTGTCCCTCTTTTACATATGGCTTTGTCCAAATTTCTTGCTCCAAGAGGTTGAGAGGTATGCTGTACATCATGCACCTAAAAAAGCACCTACTTACTTTAACTTTTAACACAGTCACTGATAAGACTCCCCCACCTCACATTTACAACACTCCTGACTGTACACTATATATTACAGTTTTACAATATAACATGCAATTTATATTATGATTTTATACAAAATATTAATAAGAGCAAAAGCTATTTTACTTTCACTTCATTTACTTCATTATCCTTTTAAACATCAATTACTAAGTGGGACGTATGCTTTACAGTTCATTCACAAATTTACAGAGTCAGCAAAATTCAAGTCTTTCACAACCACTTTTTCTTGCAAAGTCATACCTCACATGTTTATTCCGATATCCAGTGTGAGAAATGTTTTACAGTCTCATACGTATTAACTAATTTCAGTGTTGTTGGCCTTCTTTCTGATAATCTCCATCTCCCAATACCAACCTCTGGCTCAAATCCAAGATACCCGATTCGTCTATTCAGTTCCTGTGTTTTTTTTTCAGTCCTTCGAGCATTTTCATTTGGTAAAATGGAAAAGGTTTCACTGGCAAAGTCTCTCTATGGGCTTTGCTTGCTGGTTCTCTCTTTGTTGGATAAACATTTTTATCTCCTCCTTAGCTTATTCTGCATCAAAAAATGCCCTTGATCCTCTGTGAAAAATATTCCAGACACAGCGGCCTGAATTTCATATCTGCCTCTCAACATTCCCTGACTGCTGGGATAAACTTGTTTCTCTGCAACCTAGTGTACAGTGAATAATCACTTTTCACACATACACGGTCTCCGCCATCTTTAACACTTTTCTTTCTTGCCTCAATTTGGTCAGAATCAACTCTTTCTGGTGGTATGATTGTATCTTCACTAATGTAGGTCTCTGCTCCTTTCTCATGGCAATGTTTGGAGCAAACGCATACTCTGTCCTTTCAGTTGGCAAATCCTACTGTGAACACCAGTCAAGTTGCTTATTTCTACTTTCACAAAAAATACAGCACTGTGTTCCTATCAGTTTTTCTGGTACAGCAGAAAATCTCAGGTTTTCCCTGCATGCTCTATCTTCTAACTCTAGCACTTCTGAAACAGTACTTCTAGAGAACCTTATACTTGGCAGCATTTTTTTTTCATTTCATCCTCTGATTTTTTTTTTTTTTTTTGCAGTTTTATCAGTGCATGTGAACAGCCAATTAAAGTGCACTGTATTTTTACAGCTTTTTGCTATTAGAGTTGCTATATTCCTCCAGTGTTTTATTTTAAAGACCTTTTGAGTACATTTGACTTTTCCTCTAAATTACCAGAAACCATCTCTTCTTGTACCAAAGCTGAAACTTTACCTGCTTTTTGCTGAACAGCTGCAGGGTTCTTAAAGGCCAGAGGTTTTTCTTTTGATTTACTAAGCGATTTTCTCGCAGGTTCTCCAAATGTCTTCTTTGCTGGCATCCAGACAGGGTAATTACACGTAGTGACTGAATTTTACTCAGACTCATAGTTTCAATGTCCCCTTTTCTCAGTTTCTGTTTTGAAACTGGGAGATGTGAAATAAACCTGTTTGTCAGTGTACAGCCATCTTATAAGTTTGTTTTCGCCAGACTTCTTGTGCTAAGAAGTTGAGAGGTATGCCTTACAGTGCCATGTGTGCAAGAAATACCATTCTAAGAAAACAAAATATGGGGGTCCCCATGAAAGCATTCAGGGTTAGGAAAATGTTACAGTTAGTAATAAGTAGTCACTGTGGTGCTGGCAGGTTTGGATTATCTTGGAAATTCACAATAAGGTAAACATTTTTTTCCAGTTTTTGCATGTAGTGGTCCATTAAGCAGTTTCTAAATGGGATCTTTTTAAGTACAATTGTTTGCCTTTACTCCTGAAATATACCCCTCAGCTCTATATCTATTGGGTTCTTTAACTCTCTGCCATTTAACACTACTTTTAAGTTTTTGTTTTTTTTCAGATGTCTCAATGTTCTCACAGAAGTCATTATCAAGACACAATTTTGCAGTTTTAATTAAGTCTACTGTGGCAGTATTTGTACAACTACCATTAGTAGTCTTTATGTCACCTCTACAGTTGCAGTGGTGGTGCTGCGGTAGCGTTGTCGCCTCACAATTAGACGTTGCCCGTTCGATTCTCAGTTAAAGCATCTTCTGTGTGGCGACATGCGTGAATGGGCGTTCCTTCATTGAAGGTTGTGCGTTAAGGCCGGCAAGCCGGCACGTAAAACTCTACTGCCAATCATTAGCGGACCGGAGTTCCCTAACCGGGAAAAGCCGAAAGACACAAACAATGTTACCTCTACAGTTAACTTATTGCTTACAAACTGCTGGCTGTAATTTCTGCATCTAAACCCAAACAAAACCAAGATAATATTCTTCGGTAGTAAGAAATTCAATACTTGCCAATCCCCGCTCTCACCAAGTTAGCTCTCACTAACCAAACTAAACTTCTAGGTGTAACAATTGAACATCTAAAATTTGATAAAGATATTTCTCCGACAATCAAAAAAGTGCATTCCAAATTAGGCGCCCTCCCATAGGGCAAAACCATTCCAAACTCAAAGTGCTAGGCTGGCCACTGCTTGATCTCACCTGCTTTTGACTCTCCTTCATGGCTCTCACATATTCACTAATCTGTGCAAGACTGACCTCAATAATCTAGAAGCCTGTTACAGCAGAATAGCCAAATTTGCCACCAATCATCCATGTAGGGCTCACCATTGCTCAGCTCTCTCTCAGCTAAACTGGCTCAAACTCCCCAACCTTTTATCCCTCAATCAACTCAGCATAGTCCACAAAATTGTCCACCAACCCAACAACCTCCCTGCTCTCGCTAACCTAGTCTAACCAAGCTTTAATTTCAGGCCCCTCAGATGGTCAGAAAAACTAATGCTATAAGTCACCCGCTCCCACAACCTTCATGGTGACTCCCTATACTCTTACAAAATTGCCAAATTATGGAACACACTTCCTCAGCATATCACTAAAAACCCTATCATGAGTTCAAAAAAACTCCTAAATGACTACCTAGCAAAGCACTGGCTTTGCTCCTGCCATAATCCAGGCTAACAACTTCCAAGCATCCCTCACACCATATGCACCCTCCCATAATATTAGCCCTTATGTTGTATTACACACAAGAAAATACTACACTCTCCTGCTCTGTTGGTCACAGGTTCCCTCAAACCTTTGCTCAAAACTGGGCAACCGATAACAACTCTGTGAATTTCTCGATTAATATATTTTACTTATATGTAAGCACTGTATTTAACTAGCAGTAACTGTTTGTTGGAATTCTAACTGTTCTTATCTTGCTTAATAATGACACTTTATAGATTTTAGTCTAATATTTCTGAAAATATGATTCTGTACTGTGTTTGTAACTAGCTTCTTATCTAGTCCTGTATCATCTGTAATGTGTCTTGTACTTCACACTGCATTACTGTTATCTGTTGGGAGTTTTGCTCCCTGGGTCTCTGCTGGAAACAGGGTCCTAGCCCAGTTGGACATTACCCAGTTAACAAATGAAATAAATAAATAAATAAACTGATTCAATGTACCATCAGCTGCTCCTAAACAATGGAACACAGCACTTGAGCAAGCGGCAAAATTAACAATGACAGTGCAATCAATAAAAAAAAATAATTATTTGTGTGTGTGTATATGTGTGTGTGTGTGTGTATATACAGACAGATATAGCTATACACACACACGCACATATATACATATATATATATATATATATATATATATATATATATACATGCACACACACACACACACACACACACACACACACACACACACACACACACACACACACATGCACACACAACTGCAATGCATTTGGTCGCTCATTCTATTGGCCATCAGACAGAAGTACAGTTTTGTTCATTCCAATGTCTAGTTTGTCAAGTGGACAATGTACTGGATGTATGCTTTGTCGCAACATGTAAGTGGCATTTAAATTTGAGCTGTGTGTGCATGGGTATTTGCACGCCAGCATGGAAGTTTCCAGTTAGGGAAGAGGATAGATTTAGGGCCAGATTCAATAAAGCCTACACTAAGTGTACATGATACATATTCAAGAACATTATCATCATGATTTTTTTTTGTGATTTTTAGTCACTTAGAAAGATTGCACTAAGTGGACATGTAATCTAGACTTTGTAGTAACCTTTATGAATCCCTGTCAATATTTAAAACTGCAAGAATATCAGTAGGAAATCTAAAATGAGGAAGAAGAAGGTGTGAGCTATGTCTGTTTTGTCTGGTCACTCAGAACAGTGTACACTTACTGTAGGTGTTACTGAATCCTGGATTAGTCTGTGTGTGATTATGGTGTAAGGGTTGGGTAAAGGGATAGTTTAAGTGTATACATGCTGGCATACAGATGGCTGCCAGGATGACAGTCCCTTCTGGACACACCCAAGAAGTCACAAAAAGGATGGGTTATTCACAGATAGGCTAATGGTTGGCAGACACCAAAGGAAAAATAAATACAAAAAATGTATCTACACATTTTGTTGTGGAATTGTTGGAAAAGACACCCCAATGAAATCCACACAGTTTGTTATAGATGCAGAGACTAACAGATGGCTTTAATTATGAATGGTGAACAATTTTACAAAAAGTTTCTTTAAGTTACTGACTTACTGACAGTTGGCTATACGAGAACTTTTTGGAAGGGAAAAATTACACAACTGTAACTATTCTTCAATTAACAACTCAATAATAATTTTAACTTTGAAATTCAAAAGGTGCCCAAAACTAAAATGGATCCCCCTTTCTGACCCACTGATTTGGCAAGAGTCTCTAAGTTGGGGCTTTGGTCTCATTTTACAGACATTTTAAAGGATTCTGTTTAACAATGCATTTTTTTACTAGGGATTCTTTTTACTTTAAAAGAAGAATTCTTAATCTTGATATTTCAGGAAATTATTTGCTTGTAACCCTAGACATTAAATCGTTATATATGGTCATAGCCCAACACATAGGCACTGTATGGATATGTAACTTACTGTTAAGTGAAAATGCACTGATTGTAAGTGAAATCCGATTTATAGCTGAACGTCTAGACAACATTTTAATGTACAATTATTTTTGTTCAAAGACTCTTTTTTTCCAGCAAATCAGAGGGATGGTGATGGATGCTACCATGGCTCTGAATTTTGCAAATTTTATGATAGTACACTGGGAAAAAGAACTTTTAATAATAAAAGATTTTGGCAAAGTGAAACTCTGTGAGATTTACTGATGACATTTTTAAATATAGACAGGATTTTGCAAGTTTTAAGGTTAAAACAATCTGGATTAAGAAGCAAAAGTTTTTGAAATTTTCATACAAATGAAAATGATGTACTTACCGTAACACATGAGCCAGGCTGTCTTCTCTTCTCCTCAACTGATGGGTTATCCGATCTACACAGATCTGAGCAGCTTTTAGACATCTGAATCCAAAGCTTGGGCTCCTCTCTACCAACTCAATACTTCAGATAGAGTTCATCTGCCAAACATAGCAAAATACCATGGCAATAAACTAACATATGCATGTGGGCATTGGCAAAGGAATACAGTCAGTGGCAGTAATAAAGACAAGACTCCAGAAAGGCCTAGTGCAGTCAGTCAGGGGCCCAAGAACAGTGAAAATCTGGCAAAGGGAGGGAGAAAAGATGACAACACAGACCTAGTATTATGTTAAGTATGTAACTTTTGCATCAGATATCATCTCTTCCATCCATCCTCACCTGAGGGGACACTGTCACCAGCTACCTAGACCCTAGGCGGTCTCATGGAAGGATATTTCAGAAGATGGGGAAACCAGCTGAAGCCCTAAGCCTGGACTGCAAATCCAACATGTAATGCGACATGAACCGATGGACAGTGGACCAAGTAGTTGCAGCATAGATCTTATTAACAGGAACTCTGGAAAAGAAGGCTGTGAAAGTAGCAACTGTTCTGGTACAAAGAGTTTTAAGATTTCAAGGTAATAACCCTCTTTCTTTGCACACAAAGATTCACTCGGATAGCCACATGGAAAAAGTAACAAAAAGAAACACCATTTCCCAACTTGACATGAGAGGAGGAGACAGAGATGGTCTGTTTTCCTAAAGGATTTAGTACAATACACGTAGAACGTCAATAAATGCAAGTGTACTTCCATTTGATAGAGCAGTTCAGAAAGAAAACTGTCAAGCTGATTGGTCCGATTCAATGTAAATTCAGAAACCACCTTGGGAAGAAATCATACCTCTCACCTCTTAGCCAAAAAAAGCTGGACAAAGCCTGTCATAATGAGGGACAGATTTCAAATATTGCTCTTATAAAGTTAAAAAGTGGCTAGAATAACAGGGCTTGTGTTAAAAATGTATTTTCTAAAGAATACTAAGTCTGAAACTCACATGCACGTCATTATTTACTGATTTCATTCCTCAGATCATCCAAGTCATTTGCCAGAAAACCATAAACTTTACGAGGAAGAGACTGAAATTTTGAGGCAAAAATATTGACAGTTGAGAGGTATGGAAGGAATGTAGGGTTGGTTCTAAGTGAAACCCTATCTTTGTGAAATATCAAATAAGGCAGCTTATAGAAAAGTGCTTGAAGCTCCAAAATTCCTAGAGTAGAAAAAACAGCTACCACAAAGTCAGTTTTATAGGGAAGATATTTCAGCTTCTCAGTTGTGGCAGGTCCAAATGGGGGTCTAGTCAAAGAACATCCCAAAGGTGAAACAGGGTCCTTTAAAGGGCAGTGAAGAAAAGTACCCCTTAAAAGGCTTTTGATAACTTTAAATAAGAAACTGGAGTGTGTTCTTCTAAATGAATACCTGATATGGCAGCCATTTGAACTTTTATAGAATGACTAGCCCCTTCATGGGACAGACCAGTTAGAAAATCCAAAATAGAAGGAATTAGGGCTGAAAAGGGATCCATGACCCCGTTGGAATCCCACAAAAAAGACCTTTCTTATTTACTTCTGCAAACCTTTCTAGTTGAAGATTTCTAAGATGGCATTAGGGTATGAAGCACAGGGAATTAAACCTGGGCTATCTGTCCATAATCAGAACTTGACAAACCACACAGTTAATTTCACTGCTGCTATGTCTGGGTGAAGCTTGCTGGATTGATGAGAAATAAGGTTTGGAAGAAATTCCAGCACACAAGGAGACTGTATCAAGTGAGGCCAGAGAATGCTCCCTCTTGGGGAATCGGGGCAAAGTGACTGCTGCACTTGGAGTTTGATGGAGTTGCAAACAGGTCAATCACAAATAGTCCCAGTGGCAAAAGATTTGTGCAGCCACAGAGTTATTTTTAGTTCTCTTGCTAGGCAGGAGAATGCTGAGCTTGCAGCTAAAATAGTGACTTTGCCTGGAATGTACTGCCCTTTTTTTTTTGTTAAACAAGAAGCGTTTTTATTAAACCATCATTTATGACATAAGAAATGCAATCATACATTTACATAAATGAAAACAAACCACATTAACACAATCCTAGTTGCAAGCATTTCACGTCACAAACCATACTGACACACTCCCAGTTGCAAACATTATACAGTACTTATAATCTATCCAATCACTTTCTGGAAAATATTACATAGCTCATTCAAGTCCCACCTTCTTTTATACCTCATTGTTCTCACAATTCCCATTTTTTTATATGTAGTTTGCTGCTACCCTTTTCTAAATATCTCAATTCCAGTTTTATCTTTGTTACTATATTCACTAGTTCTAGTACAGCTGATTTAGATTTTGATTTCCATTTTCTAGTAATTGCATTTTTGGCAGCTAACATAATTAGACACAGCAAGGCCTTATCATGTCTAGGCAATTCTGATTCTGCATCATAGCTCAGAAAAATCATCTCCCTCATCACACCAATCTGCCCACCCAGCATCTCTGACAGTACATCCCGCAGGCAATCATTAAAATCTTCCAACTCACCGCACTCCAAGAAAATATGTTCTCAATTACCTCTTTCTTCCCTGTCACACCTCCAACATTTGCTGTCTACCGGAGGAAAAATTCTCTGAAGTCTACTTTAGGTGTGTGTGTGTATATATATATATATATATATATATATATATATATATATATATATGTAAACATTTCCAAGCAAAAATCCTAAATCTTCCAGACTTTGCTGCATAATATTTGTGAGACATACATATATCCTCCCATTGTCCCCTTCCCAATCCTTTCTAACCTCCTCTGATTGATTCTTATAATTATCATGCAATATCTTAAACTACTCTACTAATTATTCCCTTTTCGATGACAGCTTCTGTTCTAGATTCTACTAAAAACTCTATCAGTGCTGGTCTTTTGCTTAGGACCCCCCTGTTTCTTTATCTTTGCCTATACTCTGATATCAATCCTCGAAAGGAAAGGTTATCGCTAACCTGCAGTCCAAATAAATTCTTGGCTTCTTATCATTCTATCATCATTGTCTCTGTAGTTACTTGCCCCCAATACCTTGCTTCCTTTGCCAGTTTTCTCCAAATAAACTCCAGCCCCCTCTTGTCTATATCCATAATTTCAGCCACCCTCTATCTGCAGAATCTCCTTTCTCCACTCCCGTGTTGGCTTAGTTCTTAGGATACTTTCTTCTACTTTATAGATGTAATTTTCTGTATGATTATTGCTATTCTCCTTAAAGGCCTGCATCCAAAATCCCAGTCTCTCCTTGTTTCTTGAGCCCCCCCCTCATTTCATCATCACTTTCCATTTTCACGTACAGTTTTCTGCTTGTGTTATATGTAAAGGACGGTGTAGCTCTAAAATATCCCTTCAAATTGGGTAATTCCAATCTACCCTGTTCTACTGGAAGAATCAGCTTATCCCACTTGACGCTGGCCATCTTCCCCTCCTAGATGAAGTCCTTCAGCTCTTTGTTAACTGATATCCAGAACCTCTCCTCTGGTTGCTAAAAATATGCCTGACCTGTGTATAAAACTAATGGGAATAAAAACATTTTAACTGCTTGTATCTTTCTATCTATACCCATATAACAAAGCTTCCATTTTCTAAGATTTTATATCTTTTTAGTCTCTTCCCACATATCCTCAGCTGCCACACCAGAATAATTTTTAATCCATACACCTAAATACTTCATTTTATCATGTTCCCATAAATACGGATATTGCTGAACCAATTCATGTGTCGGTACATAATTTATCACTGTTGCCTTTGTTTTAGTTTCACTAATTTTGTATCCCAAAAAGATATGAAACGGTTTCAAAATGTTCCACAACACTGTAATGTTTCTTTCTGGTTTTGTCAGGTATAAAATAATACCTGCAAATATAGAGCCATCTCTGCAATGTGCTTTGTCACCAGAAAGCATTGAGAAGCTATCGCTCATAGTCAAAACCTGCAGGGCTTCTTGACATAACAGGTACAAGTGCATTTCCCCTGATTGCTGAAGTACCAGACTGCTGACATATCTGTCTGAATCAAAAGCATACCCCTGGGAAAGAAGTTCTGAAAGGTCTGCGGTGCAAGGAGGACAGTTCCTATCTACAGGACACTGACATGAAGACTGGTCTCTTAAGAAGGTCACGTGCTTTGGATGGTCTTTCCCTCAAAATGCCCCCCACCTCAATAAGGAAGTGTCCGTAGTGTCTGTTGTCTGAGGGGTTGGTAGAAAAAAGGGGTTACCCAAGGGAAATTAGACAAGAATCCAAACTTCACTAAACATGTCTGTATATCCTGTTGTGAAAGATGGGGAAATGCATGGTTTGGAACAAAAGACCACTAAATGGCAAGAGTCCACTGTAACCATCTCATGTAGAATCTGCAATAAGTGACGAGAGTTACAGAGGCTGTCATGGACCAAAAAGATGCGGGATAAACCTGATGGGAGTTTCTGGTGGGAGAGAAATGATAATACTCGTTACTGGAGGGTCAATATTCAAGACTTCAGGAGACTGGCTATTTGTAAATTTGTATCCAGGTGAGACCCTATGAATTATTTTGTCTGAATGGGAGTTAGTTTGGACTTTGCCATGTTGATTATGATTCCTAGTTGGTTGCTAAGCTGGAGCAAGGTATCCCTGGCTTGGATTAGTAGATCTCTAGTGGAAGCAGTTCCGTTGTCCAAATATGGGAACACCCAGAAATTTTGCAGTCTGATGAGATTAGCTGTGACCCCTGCCATGCATATGGTGAATGCCCAGGGGGCTGTGGTGAGACCAAAAAGCAGCACTCTGAACTGAAGATAACAGACTACCAGCCAAAAGCAGATGAACCTTCTGGACTGTTAATTTTATGTGAAAGTACATGTGCTGAAGGTCCACTGAGCACATCTGGTCATCCTTCTTCAGAAGGAACAAAATGGACTGAACCATAACCATCTGGGATTTCATCTGTTTCATACACTAGTTTGGGTGGCTGAGGTCCAAAATGGGCCTGTGATCCCTGTTTTTCTTTGGAAACAAAAAGGATCTTAGATGGAGTCTGGATTCTGCTGGTCTGGTAGGATCTCCTGCAGGACTCCCTTGTCAAGCAGCTTTTTGATTTCTTGTGCTACCGTCTTTCTTTTGCAGGGGTGGACCATCAGAAAGTCTTTTTGAGTTGGTGGGTAGGGAAAGAAATGGAATGATGTAATATTAGTTATGATTCTCTTCATCAAGTACCAATAGCTGTCCGGGTTGTAGGGTGCAGAGACAAGTTCCCCGACTGCTTCCAGAGTGCAACAGTCGGGCAAACTCTTCAGCAGTGCTGGAATGGCTCAGTCAGTGCAGGTGCTTCAAAACCCTTGACTCTGTGGACCACCTCTGCCATGGGAGTGATGGCTATTGTTGTGCCCTCTACTGTGTTTGGGGGGTTCTGTTATCTTAATTGTCGAACGTAAAATCCTGCAATTTATGGAACCAAAACTTCTTACTACCCTTCTGGTTTCTAGAAAAGATCCTTTGGGGTAGAAAAGTTGATCCCGATGGCAGACAGCATCTTGCCATCCTGCTCACATCTAGACAGCAATTCCTTTACTTTTCAACTTTTCACCCAAAAAGGGTGGAACCACCATAAAAGGCATTAATGAAGGATGTTTTGAAATACTCTGCAAAATTGTAGAGCTGCATCTAGCATACTGGTGTTATAAGCAATGCCAGTGCCTGCTGCTATCGACATACCATCAGCCATGTTGGACAATAGGCACATAGACAATTAGGAACTGTTGGGTGACTTGCTATATATCTACTGATTTGAGTTGATGCTGCAGTTAAATACTCAGAGACAGACTTGGACAGCTCTTTGAACAAGTCCATCTGAAAGTATTTTAAATGAGCTAAATAATTTAGCTCCTGTAATGCAAAGTTTACTGAAGTGTAAACCCACTTTCTGAACCTGTCCAATGTCCTGGGCTCCCTTCTTAGGGGGACAGACAGTAGAGTGGTCTCTTGATAGCTCCTTCTTTGGAGTTGCTGCTACCACAATGGAATCCACTACGGGATCCTTGTCCAGTATGGTCTGTCTTTAGGGAAGACAGAAATGTTGTCCTTTTTCCCAGGGAACTAGCTCCACCACATCTGATTCATTCCAAAACTACCACAAGACCAAATCCAGAAGTTCAACGTCAGAAGGGACTGTGTAGAAAGTAGATAAGCCAGCCCCCGAAGGGCTCACAAAATAGGAAGGGGTGTCAGTGGATCATCGCCACTTTTGTCTCAATAACTCTGGAATGCATTTGAAGGAGACATCTTGAAGGAAGGGATCTAGGAGGAGCCATCCCCTTATTGAAAATGATGAACATAGTGAGGGACTCCTGGTGGGGGCAGGTCCTTTTTCATGTGTTCTATTTGTGTAATTCCGCCATGAGAAGCTCCGAGGAATACTCAGAAGCCTTGTCAGACATGTCAGGTAGCTAGAAAGAAAAAAAACAAAAGCTATAAGAAAAAAGTTGTACATAACCAAGCATCAAACTGGATAGTCTAAGTTCTAATAATCTTACAAATTCCAAATAACATCCAGGTTTCTAGTTTAGAGAAAGCTGATTGGGTTTTTAAGAGCAGGTCAGAGGGGGAGAAAGCTGAGCAGATGATTGTTGAGTCGTCTGTGTACTGGATTAGTGAGGACTCAGGGATGGTGCAGTGGAAGTTGTTGATAAATATATTGAAAAGTAGAGAACCTAGAAAAGAACCTTGGGGCACACCTGTGTGGGTAGTTAGGAAGGAAGAGGTTGAGGATTTCCATTGTACGGCTTGGTGACAGTCAGAGAGATAGGTAGAGAATCAGGCTAGGGTGGAGGGAGAGAGATGGAGACAGCAGAGTTGAGATAGGAGTACGGGTGGGAGACAGTTTCAAAAGCTTTTGATAGACCTACGAATCTGGTGGATATGAGCTTGCCAGAGTGGTGTGCTTGGTTAATAGTTTAGAGAAAGGAAAGGAGGCAGTCATGGTACTGTGACCAGGGTGGACGCCATGCTGAGTGGGGGTGAGGAGATTTCTTTGTGTTAGATATGGCATTGGTTGTGAATGGATAGCTTTTTCAAGTATTTTAGAAAGAGAGGAAAGAATGGCAATCGGCCTGAAATTGGTGGTGTCCGTGTTTTTGCCTCCCTTATGGAGAGGGATGATGTAAGCATGGCACCAGATTGATGGGACATAAGATTCTTGGATGGATCTGTTTATTAAGATAGAAATGGGAAGAGCCATCTGTCTGCAGACAGTTTGAGGAAGGTTGATGGAAGGTTATCAGGTGCATCGAGGCAAGGTTTAAGTTTGAGGAGTAGTCTTTTTATTGTATTTGTGGGGATGTTTTTTAGGCTGAAAGGGGTGGACGGAGGTATGTGATCTGGGGATACAGGGAGCAGGTAGGGTTGGGATTGGAATAGGGGTGAGGGAAAGAGGAGGACAGTTTGGTAATACAGTCCACGAAGGAGGGGTTTCCATTGGATGGCTGTTTCGAGGTCAGTAAGGTTGGGAATGGGACAGGGGTTATCTTTGTTTCCTGGGTGGAGAAGGGAGGAGATGGTCCCAAAATTATTTAGTATTAGTTGAGTGCTTGCTTGAAGTAGTACGCTTTGTGATTCTTAGTTATTCGTTTTTTTATGAAGTTTCGGAGTTGTTTGAATTCTAGCACGGGGTTAGGATTTCGGTTTCTCTGGTATTGCTTCCATTTTTTGTCTCTTTGTTGCACTGTATGCATTTTGAATGCAAATATAAAATAAGCTGAGGAATTACTACTAAATTTAAGGCTGAGGGCCTTTAAAAGTTGAAGCAATATTTTTTTTTAAATCAGGTCATTTATGCACTATTTAAATATTTGTCACATCAATTTTCAGCAGTCTGATGGAAGTCTCAGTTTGTGTATGATGTTTTTTGAGACAAAAATACATACATTGCTGTGTATCTGTACAATTTTTTTCATTTTCTTAAAGTGATTTAGTGATTTGGCTTTGCATCTGATATGCCCCTCTGGTCTATTATTTTTATATTGGACTTTTTTTTTTTTTTGAAAAAAAAAAAAAAAAACAGAAGTTTTCTTTGGTTTTCCTTTGTAACACCCAAATCATAATCAATGGCAAGTCCCACAGAAGCTTCTATGGTGCTTCAGCTGCTCCTCTTATGCTGCCCTGGTTGCACAAATTAGGAGACTGCATTAATTTATTAATGCAGTTATTTCACCTCCACTGCTGCAGCCACTATCACCCATTTGCTTGCGATTTTTGAGCATGAGTGTGGTTGTAACATGGCAATTACCTAAGCAGGGATCAAACTGATTTTCTGGACTGCACCTAACACTGGTTCCCTGAATCATGAGCATGGCCTGATGCTGCTTTGACAGGAGTAAGAGTGCTAGCCAGATTATTACTCCTCTGTTGAGTAATACAAAATGGGACCTGTCTTGCTGTTTGCTTCGGAGATGAGAAGTACTGGCCAGAGTGGGGAATGCACCTTTTATTTAATTTATTTAATTATTTTTGGCTCTTTGACTCATAGAGATGAGGGACACCAGATTGGACAGCAGCTCAGTGTGCTAAATGAGCCAAGTGTGGCTCTGCATAAAACCATAGGCATTCATCAGGGAGTCAACGTACACACATAGACAGACACTGCACTTTATCAGACTTTGTTTACCAGTACTACACAGGGCAGCTTACAATTCAAATAGAAAAAACAAAAAAAAATCATGTACTCATTATAAAGATGCATCTGCATTGTCCATTCTCATTCTTTCTAAATTGATGGGGTCTTGCAGCAGACCTGGATACTTTTTCCGGATTCATAGATCCCACCTTCGAGCTCCTCCCTTTGCTTATAATTCCTCTCTAATCTAACATACCTCTGATCAAGTTTGCTGCCCCAATAATACATGGCTGATACTACAATGAATCTATAAGGCAGAGATAATACAGATAAAACTGGAGCTCAAACAAGTAAAGTACAGCTGTGTAAAATCTTACCATAACAGTAGATGTCCTTTCCTCCCCTGCTGCAGTACTCTTTACCTATGGGATTCCCTACCATGGGCAGCCTGACATCTGGCCAGTATACCAAAGCCTTCTGTTGCTTTAAGGTACACCGAACGTCACAAGTATGCTCCTCACGTAGCATAGGGCATAAAGGTGATGTCCAGACATACCATCCTCAGAACTCATTGCCCCAATAGAAACACCAGTCCAAGGAAACCCAAGAGGTGACCAATACATCCAGTAAGGAATAGGATTAGGGGGATGAAGGGAGGGAGTGAATTCTGCAACAGTGAAGAAAAGGACACCCACTGTTATAAAATTTGACACAACTGTACTATGTCCTTCCATTCACTGGTTGCAGTACTCTTTACCTATGGCAGAGTACCAATGGTCAAGAACAAACTTAGGAGGAAGAAGCAGCAAAGCCCTCTAACAAGTCATGAAGAATGGCCCTAGCAAAACTAGCTCTAGCTCTGGAGATGCCATCCAACTTGCAGTGCTTGGTAAAAGTATGCACAGAAGCCCAGGTAGCTGCCTCAAGAACAAAATTATTATCCAACCCCTTGAAAAAAGCACCAGAAGAAGCCACAGCTGTAGCAGAATGAACCTTTACAGAAGAAGGAAGGCTCTTACCACGAAAGGTATAACAAAAATAAATTGTCTTTTGAGATCTAAGAAGGAATAGTTTGCTTGGATACAGCTAATCCTCAGGACCTAGGGTGAAAAGAAAAACAACTGATCAGATATTCTAACAGCCTTAGTCTTATCCAAATAAAATCTGAGTTGTCTATGCACATCCAAAGTATGCAGCACCCTCTCACTGGCAGACTGCAGAGAGGGGGAAAAAGTAGGTAAATGATTAAGAGACAACTCATTAACTACCTTGGGCATAAAAGAAGGATTAGTATGCAAGGACACCCTGTCCTTATGAAATACCAAAAGAGGAGGACAAGCAACAAGGGCTTGCAACTCAAGACACCCATTTGGCAGAAGTAAGGGCCAACAAAAGAACAGTCTTCCAAGAACAGTGTT
The DNA here is from genome assembly GCF_019279795.1 of Protopterus annectens. Taxonomy (NCBI): domain Eukaryota; kingdom Metazoa; phylum Chordata; order Ceratodontiformes; family Protopteridae; genus Protopterus; species Protopterus annectens. The sequence goes on along the minus strand of NC_056745.1, from coordinate 123,900,077 downwards.
GCAAACAAGCTGAAGCAGCAGGCTCAAAGATAGCCCAAGTCAAATTTTCCAAAACAAAATTAAGATCCCAGGGAGAAGGAACAGGCTTCCTGGGAAATCTAATATTAAGGACACCTTTAAGAAATTGTTTAGCCTCAAATCTAGAAGCTAAAGAAAGAGACAAATGCTGACAAGCAGAGACAGCTGATAAGTGTGCCTTAATAGAAGAATAGGCCAAACCAGCACTGAACAACTCTCACAAATAAGAGAGAACCAAAGAAACATCCACAGTATGTGGGTCCAGAGTACGAGAAAGAGACCAAACAGAAAACCTCTTCCTTTTGCATAAGTAGAATTTCCTAGTAGTGGGTTTCCTGGCCTCCTGCGGGGCCCTCAGCATGTCCTCAGAAAAAAGGTGTCTATGTGGAATCAAAATCCTGTCATCCACAGTGTTAGATGAAGAGTGGACAGGTGAGAAGGGATGAAAGATCTCTTGTCTTGTGTGATTACACCCACCTTGTGAAGTAACTTGTGATGATTGCCCTTGGCTAAATGCAGAAGAGGAGAGAACCAATGCTGCTGTGGCCAAAAGGGAGTCATCGGTAAGATTTTAGGAGTGCCCTGCTGAATTTTGAACAGGACTTTTAGAATGAGAGGAAAAGGAAGAAATGCATAAAGGAACATCCCCTTCAAAGAAAAAGAGAGGGCATCCACCTTCCACACCAGAGGATCTGGGACTATGGAACAAAACACGGGAAGTTATCTGTTCAGAGGCATCCATTCATGGGATTGAGCTAAGGACCTGCTCAGAGCGTCTGCCCCAAGGTTCTAACCTGAAGGGATGCAAACTGCCTGAAGAGTCACTTGATATTTGACATAGAGATCCTATATCAAGAGTCCCAACTGTCAAAGAGGATAAGATCCATCTTGTTCCACCCTGTTTATACAGCACATTACTGTGGCATTGTCTGTGAAAACCTTGAGTGGCCCCGGAGACAGAAGTGGATGATGAAAAGTCTGAAGAGCCAGTATAAGAACACTCATGTGCTCTTTCTTTTGAAGAGGGACCACACCCCTTGCGCTTTTAGGGAGCCAAAAGTTACTCCCAATCCCATGTTTGAAGCATTTGTGAACAGTTCCTAAGAAGGAAGAGGAGGTTGAAAAGGGAGTCCTAGATTTAGAAACAACTGCTAGATCCACCAATGAAGATCCTTCTTGAGGCAAAGAAGAAGAGAAGCTACAAAGTCTAGAGGATGTGCATGTTGAAGCCAAAATGACTTCAGAAACAACTGAAACTTTCTAATGTGAAGTTTGGCCAGAGGAAGTATAGGAATGGTGGATGCCATGAAACCCTGTGTTCTCAGAAACTGCTTGGCTGTAACGGAAGTCAAAGAAAGAAAAGTCTGGAAGAAGGGAATGAGAGATAAGGCCTTTGCAAGAGGCAGGGATGCCAGCACAGGCACCGTGTGAATCCTGCAACCCAGAAAGAGGGGATCCTGAGGAGTCATCAGAGAAGACTTTTTGAAATGTAATCTTAATCCCAGACTCTAAAGAAGAGAAATGGCAGAATGAAGATTTTGCAACAGGAACCCTGGTAAGAATGCCTGAATCAGCAGGTCATCCAACTAAGGAAATATCTGGATCCCTGAAGCCTGCAAAAAGCAATCACAGGAAGGAGGCAGTTGGTGAATACCCTTGGCGGAAGAGAAAGGCTAAAAGGCAAAGCACAGAATTGAAAATGACAGGAAGCAACAGACAAATGCAAAAACTTTCTGAAACGAGGATGGATCAGAATATGGAGATAAGCATCCTTGAGATCCAGAGACACCAAATACACCTGGAAAGTAAACAAAGTCTGAAGGGACAAATCTGAAAGGTGGGCACCTTAAGAAAGTGTTAAGATGAGACGGGCCTAGAATTGGCCTCCATGTACCCTCTTTTCTGGGTACTAGAAACATTCTGGAGTAAAACCCCTTCCCCTTTTGGGACACAGGTACCTCTTGAATAGTACCCCCATGTCAAAAGGTCTCCAAAAACCTCAGGGGTAAAAAGGAAGTTGTTCCCGAGAAGGGTGAGGAATGCCCATAAAAGGGGACAGGATTTCCAGACCATAAAATACCCCTGGTGAAGAATGGACAAAGTACACTTGTGTACACTTACCATAAATGTAGATGTTAAGAGTGTAACCACTGTTGCAGTAATTAGATTTGGGTAATCTGCTGGCAGGTTGCCTTCAGTTGGCCTGATTAACAAAGTCTTGGGTCCTGTGTCGGTTGCTGTCCCTTCTTCCGTGACATCAGGTCGTCAGGGGTATAAAACATGCAGCTGACGCCATTACATTGTTTTTTTCTTGCCCCAGATGTCAGGTGCCCCCCAAATGGGGGGCAAATAAAATTAAACACACAAAAAATATACCTCCAACCAAAAGCAAATACACCAAAAGGGCTTTTAAGCATAGTGAAAGTAAGTAGAGGTATAGCCAGAAAAAAATAGGGGGCTGAAGGGATGGTAACCAGGACTGCAACAGTGAATACACTTGAACATCTACATTTATGGTAAGTGTACACAAATGTACTATGTTCTTTGTGTTTCACTGTTGCAGTCATTACATTTGGGTAGATTCCCACAGCTATGGTTGGTGGAGGGAATTATATAGCATTAGGACCAGCTACAATGCCCTGCAGGACAGCAGTAGCAAAGCCAGCGCTGGATTTAGAGAAAAGTGGTAAATGGTAATGTTTGGTGAAAGTATGAATTGAATTCCAGGTAGCAGCTTCTAGAAGGTCCCTGGTAGGAACACCTCTAAGAAAGGCTGTTGAAGTAGATGCAGTCCTAGTGGAATGGGATCTGATCCCCTGGGGGATAGTTTTTCCATGGTGCATACAGCAGAAACGAATACAATGGCTTATCCACTTGGAAATGGTTTGCTTTGAAATAGCCTTTCCCTCTGCCACTGTAGCAAATGCCACCAGCAGTTGTTCAGATTTTCTTTGAGATTTAGTCCTGTAAGTAAAATCTAAGTTGTCTGTGTACATCCAATGAATGCAGAATCCACTCCCCCTTGTTCTGTGGATTGGGAAAGAAAGTTGGTAAATGAATGGCCTGATTAAGAGCCACACTGGATACCACATTAGGCATGAAGGATGGATTGGTCCTGAGAGATACCCTGTCCGCATGAAAAATGATGAAAGGCTCCACTGCCATAAGAGCCTGTAATTCGAAAATCCTTCTATCTGAAGTGACTGCTAAAAGGAAAGCTGTTTTCCATGATAAAATTTAAGTCTGCAGTAGCAGCTGGCTTGAAAGGTGGGAGAGTAAGCTTCTCCAATACAAAATTGAGGTCCCAGGCAGGGGTTGGAGCTCTCATGGATGGTCTTAAGTTTTTGGTCCCTCTGAGATACTGCTTTAGCAGAGGATGAGAGAAGAGGGGAGGTTCTGTGTTGTAATGAGCTGAAATAGCTGAGGCATGGATTTTTATGGAAGAAAAAAACAGGCCCTTGTGAAGCATCTCAGTTGAGTATTGCAAAATCTGAGGAATGTTGGGCACTGCTGTGCTTATCCCTTGAGATCGATTCCAGGCACAGAATCTTTTCCATTCGTCAGCATAAGATTATGTAGTAATAGGTCTTCTCGCCTACAAAATGACATCCATCACAGGTTTGCTGAGGGATGCTAAGGGTGAATTTAGGTGATTAGCCACGCTGCAAGATTCAAAGTTTGGAGTGGAGTGTGCAGAATTTGGTTGTTCTGCTGAGACAGTAAGTAAGGTGTCTGAGGCAGGTGCCACGGTGGAAGGTGTGTCACACTGCACAGGAGTGGGTACCAGTGTTGGCGAGGCCATTCTGGAGCAATCAAAATCATTTTTGGTTTGTCCTGTTTGACTTTTAGTAGAACTTTGGAGAGCAGAGGCAGAGGGGGAAAGGCATAGACTGACAGTTTTTTTCCAGCTGAAGGACAGAGCATCCACTTTCCAGACTTTTTTGTGATGAGTTCTTGTTCAAAATTTGTCCAACTGATAGTTCCGGGGTGAGGCAAAAAGATCTATGTCTGGACTCCCCCATTTGCGTGTCAACATGTTGAAAATCCGAGGTTCCAGTATCCATTTGTGTGGGTCCATGAGATTTCTGCTTAGTTCGTCTGCTAGAGTATTCAGCTTTTCTGGCAGGAATTGAGCTTGTAGTTGTACTTGATAGGTCAAGGCCGTGTTCCACAATGCCATGGCTAGTCTGCAAAGTGGGTAGGAGTGTGTACCCCCCTGCTTGTTTATGTACCACATAACTGTGGTGTTGTCTGTCTATCATTAATTGTCCTGGATGAAGGTAGTCCTTGAAGGCTGTCAGTGCATTTTTTACAGCTAGCATTTCTTTTTGATTGATATGAAGGTGCATTTGATTTGGGCTCCATTTGCCCTGAATGCACTTCCCTGCCAGATGAGCCCTCCAAGCATAGTCTGATGCGTCTGTAGTTAGGGTTTGGGCGGCAGGGGGTGGTGTGAATGACAGTTCCTTGTTTCGGTGACAGGCCTCTGCCCACCATAGGAACTCTAGTTGCAGGCAAGGTATGATAGGAATCATTGCTTCCAGGCTGTGACAATGTTGACTCCATAAACTTTTTAAGTACCAATGAAGTTTCCTCATATGCAGTCTTGCATATGGAACTAGAAGAATGCAGGAGGCCATGAACCCCAAGGCTTGCAGAATTTGTCTTGCAGATAGCAGGGTTTTTGTGGCCACCTGTTTGACGTAAGTCACCAAATGAATTTGCTTTTCTGGCGTAAGGAAAGCCATCTGGGCAGTTGTATTCAAGCTTGCACCCAGGAATTTAATTTTTTGAGAGGGCACCAGTTGTGATTTCTTTTCGTTTATAGTGTACCCTAGATAAGTTAGAACCCTTTTTACAAACGCCAGATGTTTTAGAAGAATGTCCCTGTTTTCTGCCTGAATTAGACAATCGTCCAGGTATGGATATATTCAAATATTTCTTTGCCTGCAAAATGCAATTATTGGAGCCAGGCACTTTGTAAAGACCCTGGGCGCAGTAGATAAGCCAAAGGGCAGTGCGGAGAACTGGTAATGCAAGTAGCCTGTTTTGAAGCGGAGGTATCTTCTGCAAGATTCCCTGATTGGGATATGCAGGTAAGCCTCTTTTAAATCTAGAGTTGTCAACCAGGCATCTTTGCCTAGCATAGGAAGTAAATGTTAAAGAGTCAGCATCTTGAATTTTTGAATGTCCAGAAAGGTGTTAAGAGTAGGCAAGTCCAGAATTGGATGCCACGATTTGTCTTTTCTGGGTACCAGGAAAAGTCTTGAATAGAAACCTTGTCCCTTTTTCTCTTCTGGTACTGTTTGAATAGCCCCCATGCTCATGAGGGAAAGTACTTGTTTCTGGGCCTCTGCCCACTGATTTGGGGGCAGGTCTGGCCATCTGTTTGGAATTGGCAATGAAATCTGTATCCCTAGGATACTATATTTACAACCCATTTGCCCTGGGTTATAAGTTGCCAGTTTCTTGCATGAAGAGCCAGTTTTCCTGCCAAAGGGGTGGATAAAAGGTAAGTGCTTAGTAAGTGTAAAGGGAAGTCATTGAGACTGCTTACCTTAGGGAGGTGTCTTGTTGTTTCCAGATTTGGAAGAGGAGGCACCCCATTGTTTTGTTCTGAAAGTCCCTTGGGACTGAAACCTGGAGCTTTTGGAATGTGTGGGCTTGGCTTGAGTGGCTGTCAAAGGGACTGGAAAGGACCAGTTCTTAGTAGGCCAGTGCCTACTAAATCTTGGAGGTTGCACTTGTAAAAAATCTTTCACAGTTTGCATAGATTTAGCTTTATCTTCCATCTTTTTTAGAACTTCTTCAGCCTTATTACCAAAGAGACGGTCCTGTTGTAAAGGAGCATCCAACAATTTTGCTTTAACATGATCAGGCAGGGATTGCTCTTTGAGCCAAGCATGTCTTCTTAGCACAGACCCAGTTATAGCAGCCCTGCAAGAGGCCTCCAAAGAATAAAAACTACATTGCAAAGTATGTTTTCCAACTTGTTCAGCTGAATGCAATAGATCCTGTAAATCTATTTTCCGCACAGTCAGAAATTAACATTATTTTCTGTTTAAGCAGTCCCATGATATGCTGCTGATATTTAAGCATATGAAATTGACAGCTTAAAGCCCTGATTGCCAAGATTGCAAAAGTGTAAACCTTTTTACCCCATCTATCCAGCGCCCTGGAATCTCTGTCAGAAGGGGTAGGATTTTTAGCAGTAGAAGCCTTAATGCCCTTGGACCCTGAGAAATGATTTCAGGATCCGCAACAAGATTTTTGAAAAGGCATTTGTGGGAGTCAGGAACCCTGTAGTATCTGTCTGGCTTACAAGGAGCCAAAAGCAGAGAATCAGGAACCATACTAGATTCTGAAAAAACATCGATCAACAATGTCTAGTACAGGAGGTATAGCCAAAGGCCTATGCTGAGGAAGGAGAAGAAAATCCCTAAGTCTCTTTTTAGATTCAGAAAAATCCTGACTTTCCCAGTGGAAATGTTCCCTTAAGGTATGTAAAGTTTCCCCAAAAGAAAAATCCTCAAGGGGAGAAGCAGAAGAAATGGAATCTTCTGCATCAGAGTCCTCATAAGTAGGTACAGACAATTCCTGTTCATTAGAAGAATCAGAAGAAATAAAATCCTGTTCAGAAGATTCATAGTCAATATCTTGCCTAGGCCTCTTAGAAAGGGGGGGTTGACTAACCCAGATCAGAGTAATTAAATCTTCAGCCATTTTGATCATTTGTTTCTTAGGCATAGGGGCCTGCACATGTGGCCTAGGTGTCGGTTTTTTAGACAATGGGCGAGATTTTGGCCTTAGTTTTGAAGACGGCATCGGTCTAATGTACAAATCTTTAGGCCTGAAAACACCCTCAGAAGCCGGTGCCTGCACAGTGGCTCTGTACCCATCCACAGTAGAGACATCTGCGGGTTCCATAACTGAAGCATCTCACAGCATACCGGACTCCAAATGGGTCTCGGTAGAGGCCTGCGAATCAGAATTAGAAGGTATCAGGGGCTGTGACAACACCTCACTGAGTACCAGCAAACTGACGACTGGGTTAGGAGAAGCGTCATTGGCAGTTTTGGACCTCAACGGCCTATCTCTGTCTTTTTCTTTGCATTTTTTAGGTATTCCGGTAGTCTGATTGCTAACCGACGACATTTCTGGATAATTAAACGGTGAGCCAAAATATTTAGAAGCAAAAAAGTACCAACGTTTAATAGTGTGTTGATTAAATAAAGCACAGAACCAACAGCAAGGTACATTGTGGTCAGGGCCTAGACAAGGAATACAGTACAAATGGAAATCCTTATGAGGTATTTGTTTCCCACAACTAATGCAATTATTAACTTTTACTGACATCGGTAAGGAGCAAGAAAAAGTTTCCCCAATGGGGTACTTAGCTTTTTAGTTGAAGATTTCGGATCTGAAACTCGAAAACGAAATTTTCAGGAGTCGGCCGACCGGCACTTGCGAACTGCTTCTGCTTCAGGCACCATGCGGCAAGAAAGACTAATGTAATGGCATCGGCTGCATGTTTTATACCCCTAACGACCTGACGTCATGGAAGAAGGGACAGCAACCGACGCAGGACCCAAGACTTTGTTAATCAGGCCGACTGAGGGCAACCCGCCAGCAGATTACCCAAATGTAATGACTGCAACAATGAAACATGAAGAACATCCCAAGAATCCTGATTAATCTGAAGCCAAACAGGAAGAGAAAGAGAAAAGTTTGAGAATGAGGCATGTGGCTGGGAAGAGACAGTCATACAGCACCTGGTTTATCAGAACAGGAAGACTTCTGACTCCCTAAAAATTGAGTAGACTTAGCAGGAGGAGCCATCTTGCCACTCTTTTTGCCCTTAGTAGGACGACAAGATTGCTTGAGAACAAATGCTGTCTTATTTGGGAAGTTTCTCTGAAATTTAGGCACAGGACAGACAAACACGTTTAAGTTCCTTTAAGGCCTTCCTCTTATCCTGAAGGGACTTAAACCAGCAGCAGCTCCCCCAAACAAATATTTATTATCAAAAGGAGCATCCATCAACTCAGCCTTGATACCATCAGGTAAAGGCTAAAGCCTAAGCCAAGAATACCTCCTCATTACAGAACCCAAAGCAGCAGCCCTGGAAGAGGCATCTGCTGCATCATAACTACACTTAGCAGTTTGACAAATCATTTGAGAGGAAGTCCCTAGCAAGGAAAGAGCAGAAGTTTTATCCTCAGAGTCAGGAATAAACTGACAAACCTGAAAAAGTACAGCCATCACACACCTGTACATATGGGTTTGACAATTAATAGCCCTAAAGGACAAAGTAGCAGAGGTGTAAACATTCTTACTTACCCTTTCCATAGTTCTACTGCCTTTATCACAAGACAGTAACTTGGGCAATGGAAACAACTGAGAGGGCTTGTCAGAGTCTACAGACACCACTGAGGGGTCAGCAGTAGGACATTTATACAAAAAGTTACAATCCTCAGGCAGCCTATAAAACCTATCAGGCTTCTTGGCAGCAGGGGGCAGAGAATCAGGAGTTTTACAGGCATTGGAAAAAGCATCCAACAAAGCAGCCAAAACAGGAGGAATAACAGAAGGTTTCAGAGATTCCACCGGCAGCAGCTCATAGTACCTCATATGGATTTCAGAGACCTGAACAAAATGCCATTTAAAAAATTCCACCATCCTAGAGATTGTGTCCCTGAAAGAAATTACTTCAAAAGGAGTATCAGGACTATTAGATTCCTCCACCTATGATACATAGTCCAAAGGAGAAGGAATGTGGGTAGAGTAAGCCATGGATCCTTCATTAGAATCAGACTCCTCCTCAGATGAATCTTGTTCTCTGGGCCTTTTAAGGGGAGTACAGAACCAAGTGGGAGCTGGAACAACCCCCCCCCCCAGGAGGTTTTAAAGCCATCAAAGCATTAAAAATACCTTGAATAAAGGCCCACCACTCACCCTGTGGATTCATAGGATAGGAGAAACATGTTTAGTTTTTGTTTCTACCTTAAAGGAGCATCCACCCCCATAAAACTTAGAAAGCTCTGACCCAGGATGACATTCAATAACCACAGTAGGAACTCCCTCCCTAACTGGAATATGTGGAACCCCCTAGGCCCCTTGGAAATGCATCAACCGTGGTTCCCCCATAAATCAACCTTGGTTCCCCCTGAATGTCGGAAACGGACACCTGTAAAGCCTTGTTGGATGTGCTGCAAGCTGGATCCTCAATGGTGTTCAACTCGGTGATGGCAGAGGAATCCGATAAAGCCGTGTGAGCCTCTGGGTTCTCATTGACCTCTGGAGAAACACTCAGCAGAGGCTCAACAGTGGAAAATTCTGAACATACTTTTCTAACCTTCTTCTTCTTCTTCCCTAACTGCTGACGCTCGGGGTGGGAAGTTCTCTCCACTGTGTCCTTAGTGAGAAGCTTAAGGCACTGATTCTCTAGATACAAAGCCAGGGAAAAAAGTCTACTACATGGGGGGTCTTCAGTACAAAAGCCTGATAAATAGAACACATCATATGGTTGTGAGAGGCTCCTATGCAAAATAAACACTTACTGTGGCGGTCTTTATAGGAGATCTGTCTCCCACACTGGCATTTACCTTTTCTAGACAATATTAAGCCCCCGAAGCAACAAAAAGCCAAGAAGAAAACAAAACCCTAAGGGGGTACTTATCTGCAATGGCTTGGCTACCAGCAAACAAGACACAGACATTCACTGGAAAACAAAAAAGCATTAGAACTGGCAGAAATGGATGCAGACATTCAGACCAACATTTGAAGGATGCGTTCGGACTTGCAGCAAAGAACATCTGAGGATGGTATATCCGGACATCACCTTTATACCCTATGCTATGCGAAGAGCATATGTGTGATGTTTGGCGTATCTTAAAGCAACAGCAGGCTTTGGTATACTGGTCAGACATCAGGCTACCCATGGCAGGGAATCCCATAGGTAAAGAATATTGCAACCAGTGAATGCAAGGACATCAACAGTTACCAAAGTAGTACCCCTTGGGTCTCTCCAAGAAGAAAGAGAAGGGGGTTAGGAGGGCAAGAAGTTCAAGAAGAATGAAAATGGACAACACAGATGCATTGTTATGGTGAGGACATCACTTTTGTATCTGATGTTGTCATTTTCATTCATTTCTTAACTGATGGGACAGAGTCCCCAGCTAGATGAACCTTGAGTGGTCCTCATGGAAGGATATTTCGAAGGACTGCAGAGCCAAAGGTAGCTCTCTTCCTAGAAACCAAATCGAACTTGTAATGAGCAATAAAGGTATGAGAAATGGACCAAGTGGCAGCAGTAAAAATGTCACCTATAGATGTTCTTGACCAAAAAGCTGAAGTGGCCATAGACTTCAAAGAATGTGCTCTAGGGGGTTTAGGTAAAGACAACCCTAACTATAGACAAAGGACATGCAATCAGTTAACCATCTGGCTGAAGTCACTCTGAAAACTGCCATGCCCAATCTGTTCGTTGAAAATGATACAAACAATTGATAAGTTTTCCTGAAATCTTTAGTCTGATGGAGATAAAACCGAAGTTGCTTGTGCATGTCCTAAAGATGGAGCATGTGTTCGTCGTTAAAGAAACTAGGAAAGAAAATCGGAAGGTTAATGACTTGATTAATGTTACACTCAGAAGTCATCTTAGCTAAAACAGATGGACTGGTATGTAAGGAGCCTTACGAAAAACAGGTAGAGAGATATGGCAGAAAGAGCCTGGAGTTCAATCAAGCTGATGAAAAACAAGTAGAAAAATAGTTTTCTAGAACAAAAATCTAAGCTGTGTTTTGGCTGAAGGTTCAAATGGGCTCTGGGTCAAACCTTGAAGCAAGATAGTTAAATCCCATGGAGAAGGTCCCTGACTGGAGGCCTAAGTAGGAAGGTAACCTTCAGAAAGGCCTTGCACAATCTAGAAGAAGCCAAGAAAGAAAGATATTCACCTGAATGAAAGATGGAAATGGCAGCCAACTGCACTTCATAATAGTAGAGAAACTAGCCCCCTCATAAAAAAAATGAAGCTAGAAATTCAAGGACAATGGGTATACAGGCAGAAAAGGAGCCCAAATCTCAATTGAGGACCCATTTACTCTTCCATTTACTTTTGTACATTTTCCTAGTAGAAGCATCTTGAGAAGACAACAGAACATATCAGACTGGGAAAGAAAACCTGGGCTCTCTAGGCATCAAAAGAACTGGAGAAACCATGCAGTCCACTTGAGGCTTGATGAGTCATCCCCACTGGATGAGACAGGAGGTCTGGACTAGTGTCCAGTATCCAGGGCAGATACAGAAGATGAGGCCACATGAAGGGAAACCAAATTTGAAAAGGCCAAAAGGTGCAAATAGGATAACTGTGCTCTTCATCCGGTATGCTGATTAGAATTAACAGGGGAAAGTCTAAAGGAGACCATAGGGCCAATCGTGAACTAGAGCATCTCTTGGTGACACCTCCAAAGGAGGGACCAGGGTGAAGAACTTGCTGCACCTGTTGTTGAGGGGAGAAGTGAAAAAGTCACAGTATGGTTGGCTCCATCAATGGAAAATTCTCGCTGCCACTTTGACATTGACAGACCACTCATGAGGCATCAGAATGGATCTGCATAGTTTATCTGCAAGCACATTGGCTTTCCCCAGTACGGGCGTTGGTATGAGAAAGCGGTAAAAAGAGATGGCCCATTGCCTCACTCTAACTGCCTCTCAATATAGTGAATAAGATCTGGATCCTCCTTGTTTGCTGATGTACCAAACTACAGACATATTGTCTGTTTCAACTGGAATCATCCCAGAGGGGAGAGCATCTTGAAAGACCTACAAAGCTAGCAGGACTGCTCTTTTTTTCCAGGACATTGACACGTACATTGGCCTCTTCTGAGGACCACATATCTTGGACTGCCCTTCCCAAGAAATGCTCCCCACAATCCAGTTGGGAGACATCCATGGTTATAGTGGCCGGGATTTTTTTTTTTAAAACAGCAGAAAATTTATACCAACAACTGTACAAAGGCATACCCTCTAAAGGGTGGGATTAAGGGGAATAAAAATAAAGACAAGAGTACCAGCAACGGTACTCAAGGGAGTACCCAAAAAACTAATGTGTACAAAATAAAAAGAAGTACCTGATGGACAAACCTGACAACTAGATGGTAGGGGAAAAAAGGTGAAAGGAAAAGTAAGAATAATCTAATAAAAGATTTACAACCCTGAAAAAATAACAATCAATTCCTCGAGAGAATGGGATCTGCATCTGAGTGATATGGCAACAAACGAGATTCGAGGTATATTATGCTAGTGGTGCATTATGAGTAAAGGGAGGAGCTCAAGAGTTAGATCTGTGAATCTGGAAAATGTGGCTTTGACGGATTTGAGACCAGATCAGAGACCCCCATCAGTTAAAGAATGAATGAAAATGACATCATCAGATATACTTTTAATGAGCTGATGTTTTTAAGAAAAATGTTTTCTTCGACACCAAAAAGTTCAGGAATTTAGGAAATAAAGACTTAAATTCACTCAATAAGACATAAAAGGAAATGGTAGCTCTGTTTTACTTTTAAAAAAATTTCACAGTTTCCAAAATAAAGTGCTCAGTATGTAACAGCATCTTTATAAAAACAACTCTAGCTTTGCTTTTGTCTTAACAGTCTGAATTGTCCATGAGTTTTTCCCATTTTATAACAAAATTAAAAAAAGTCCATAAACTACTAGTGATAATCCATGGAGATTGAAAGACTAAATCTTGCACTTTCAATAATGGAAACCTTACGGTTCAGAATAAAAAGTCCTTGTCTATTCAGACCATGAACAAGTAACTCCTCAGTCCCAAAAACAAAGAACCAGTAAAGGATAAAGTCAGGTACAGGTTTATTGGATTTTAGGCCAAAAAAGCCAAACCCCACTAGCTGTGGACATGCATGTTTCGGACTTTTTATTGCCCTCAAAGGCACAGCATAAGTGGAATGCAACCAAAAAGATATAAAACGTGAGAAAGGCATGAACATTCAGAGGCCATGTCAGCTGACACACTTGATGTCCTTAAGGGGTCATTTGCATATATCCCATGGGCCTCCATTACTTGAGGTTTAAGGTATTACACAGTGAAAACTCTAGACTGGCTGTATTTTTCTTGCAGCTTTTAATGAATGCTTTGTCTATGTGCCCCCTTCACCATTTGGTTTGCATAGTTTTTAAAGATCTGGCCAAAGATCTGAAAGCTCAAATTACGCAATGAATTGTAAAGGCACCATTTCCTTTAAGCTTAGGGTATCAGAGACTATGCAAATGAAAGCACTTCAGACCTTACATATCTGCCCTCACAGTCACTCTGTCACTACGTGTGTGTGTGTGTGTGTGTGTGTGTGTGTGTGTGTGTGTGTGTGTGTGTGTGTGTGTGTGTGTGTGTAGGTCCCATTCTGATGGTCGAAATTTCAAAACTTCAAAAATCATATGGCCAAGGACCATGTGATCGAAGTTTTGAAACTTCAAACATTCTGAATGGAGACCACTGTACACAGCGGAAAAGGAAATTTACCATTTTTCTCACTGTAGTGCAATCTCGGAGTTGGTGCATTTAATTAGTAGGGGGTGTGGGGGGTGCAGGAGGGCTTGCCCCCCTGCAAAAATGTAAAAGAAAAGTTTTTTTACATTTATTTATTTTTTTTTAATTTTATGTTTGAAGTTTGAAAACTTCAATCATATGGTCCTCGGCAATATGATTTTTCAAAGTTTTGAAATTTTGATCATATGAAGGGTTTTTATATATATATATATATATATATATATATATATATATAAACACACAGATATACAAACACATACATACATATAAGATAGATACACACACACACACACATTATATATATATATATATATATATATATATATATATATATAAAATACATATGACTAACGTAAACCAGAACATGAGTGTTAATTACAATTCTCTTATAAGAATCTGGGTATACTTGATTCATAGGTAGTTACTAGGTATGTAGTCCAGGATACCATGAAGGATCCTAACCCAAATTCAAAAATGCCCCAAAACACAGTCTGGTTAAGTGACTTGCTGGAGGTCACACTGCTGGCAAATGAAGGCTGAGGGAAACAAACCCCATGCCACAGGAAGTGTCTCATCAACTGATCATGGCCATAATCCTCTGTGCTAACTGCCAGACTGCATAACACACAGATCAAGAACATTAGTACTGTAAATATTATTTTCCTATTGATACATTTCTGAATTCTGAGATTTCTGCGGGATGGCATAATGTAGTTTACTTGCATTATACACTACGCAGGCTGTGAACATCCTATGCATTTATTGAATGCTCTACTTGTTTTATATTCATACCCCTCGTTCTGCTGTAGTAAGTATATTGCCCAAATTTGGGGAGGGGGGGTGGAAGTGCAAAAAAATGTTGTACTACATGTCAGTACAATGAACTGTTACTTTAAAATGCACTTAATAATGCATGAACATTTCAGTTTGCCTGAAATAGGTGTAAAACACTTATTCTTTATGATAGTACCTGGAGGGAGCTGTACAGAAGACACTTTGTAATGCTAGTAAACAATATACATCAAACTCTTAAACAGGCATCCTAACTTAGTAGTACACAAAAGTGCAATACTAGTATACAACACGGAACTTTTAACAAAGGACAAAAAGGCATCCTAATTTACTCAGTCCACTGCCTGTGATAGTTTAGTTTACTCAACCATCAACCTTGAAGAGTACACTATACTTATTTTATTTACAGGCTTATAGCCACAACTCCTTTAAGAATATGTGGCATCAGTGTGCATCCTGGAGACAGGCGTCTTCCACATGCAACCTTCACCTGGTGATAGCCTTCATTAGTGAATGTATGGGCATGTGCACTCACAATGGGAATGTGTTTTGGAGATGTACATTAATGCAGGTGGCTTGTCTCCTCAGCTAGAGTATGGGAACAGGCCAGGCAAATGCCCTCATTGCTAGGATTTAAGCAAAGATTCAAGCAATCCTCATGGATGCTTTTAGGATAGCCCTGAAAATGGCTCTGATCACTAAGGGCAATTCCATCATCTAATACAAGGTAGCAAATAAGTAGGGTCTGACTAGAGGAGGACTGACAACCATCATGCAAACACGAGGACAAAATGCATCTTGAAAAGAAACTATAAATTACCCATACGAAATACAAACTGTGTTTCTACAAGTGAGACTGCTCCTGAAAACAGTACAGTTTGCTTCACTTGGTTACACCTCATAAAAAGTGTTAAACATCTATTAGACTAAAATTTATAGAACACACCATTTTCTACTCGGCTTCAAAAGATATACACTAAACACGAGGACATCCAATAAGGGGTATTTGTGCCAACAATTAAAACTGCCTTAGTACGGTACAAGGCCAGAAAACAAACAATTAAGCATTGCTGTTACCAGCAGTAGGAACTGATGTGCATGATTTGCAGCATTCAAAGTACAGCTACAGTTAAACACTCGGTGATCCGTATACTGTACAAATTCCACAACTTGTATTGTGCCTGGATATCATAAGTGACAACTTGGATTAGAATCAACTAATAAATATAAAGCTCCACATTTTGGTGGGTGGATATAAAGAAAGCAGATGTTACAAGTATCCCCTCAGTGGATACAGAAAATATAATATACTGTTAATATAGCCACTGCCATACTAAGCAATGCGACAGATAAACAACAAAGGCCACAAGAATACTGAGGTATATATATATATATATATATATATATATATATTGCCAGGAGTAATGACTCAGCCTGCACATACCTTCCCCTCGTTATAAAGCACTGAAATACGAAATAAATGTTACTTAAGGCCAAGTTAAGACAAATGTCAAGATAGTGAAGCATGAACAATATCTACCTACAAGTATGGGAAATATGGGGAAAGTAAAAAGAAGCTCTAACAACACATGGGGAGTACTAGGTAAAAAGCAGAAAGGAAAGAGAGAATATGAACATACTGCATACGCTAAGCACATCATGGGGTGGGAGTTCATGGGTATAGTTATGTAAAAGTACAGTCAAAAAACTGGTCAACGCAAAGAAACAAAAGAAGTATGAATCCACAGTAATCACACACAAAACTGTATTTTGCTGTTAGTACTACACAAATACCTTGGGTGCATATGCAAACCCTAACCTCATCCTAAATAAACATCTCAGCATCACTATAGGTATACAGTGATGTGACCCGGCATACTACTGAAGGGAATCCATAAAACAGCCAACGCAAACTCTCCTCTTACTTTACAACTTCATCCAAGATGATGGGCGTACAGGTACTTGTATTTATATACGTGTGTGTGCGTGTGTGTGTGTGTGTGTGTATATATATATATATATATAGATATATATATATATATATATATATACACACACACACACACACACACTTGCTTCCCTGACTCAACCCACCTGAAGAAGCTTTCACTTGCTACTCACACACGTACATTAAAGGGCTTCAAAATATTTTATGGAAAGCTATTATGTGTTAATGTTAACACAAGAAGACTAATTTGTGACATTGGAGTTTGAAAAGCAGATTGTGTACTGAGTCACATAATTTAACGTTTCTTCAAGACGGTAACCTTTTGCTCCAACATGGTAACAGCATCTTGAAGGTAAGGGGACTAACAGCAAGAACAACAGCCGGACTCGTGGTGTGATGTTAAGTCATGTCTCCACTGCCTTCCAATTAAATCTGTTACGCATGTATAAATTTTATTAGATTCAGGTTATTAATGTATCACATTAACAGAATGACGACAGAAAAAAAAACAAGACAGTGAATAGACTGTTGCAGATGAACTGAATAGGTCCTTCTCTAACATCTCAAGCATGCTTTACTTCTTTTAGTTTACAAGCTACTACCTTAACTTTTACAGAGAAAACATACCTCCTAATGAGTAAACAGCTCCAGACACGAATGTCATTTCTAACCCTGGAGACACAGCACAGTGTACTTGACATTTAATTGTTTATTTGTAAACTTGTAAATGATGAATTAGTGCGAAAATACATTACACAAGTGAGTGACAGCTGTCGGCAATAAGATGATGACAGAAACAGGACTGTTACCACTTCCAGCAGACAGCTGGTATTTCTCTCCCTAGAGCATTCTAGTTCAAAGGACTTTTTGTGTTTGTTCTGTAATCCTGTACACCTTTATACAAGAATCAGGCATCACCTGCCACGTTGCCAGCTGTTGGTCTAATTACAGTGTTTTGGCCATTTGATGTTAACCACTTCTAACAAGCTGGTATAAACATGTAGGTGCAATTTAGCACACAATGTACTTGTATACACACACACATACACACACACACACACACACACACATATATATATATATATATATATATACACATATATATATATATATATATATATATATATATACATATATATATATATATATATACACATATATATATATATATATATATATATATATATATATATATACACATATATATATATATATATATATATATACACACACACATATATATATATATATATATATATATATATATATACATATATATATATATATATATATACACACACACACACACACACACACAAAGATGCACATAAACAAAGATACATTTAGCCATATCTTCGTGTGATGCTCACAGATGATGTGTAGCAGACAGAAGCCAGTGACAACAGAATGAATGCTTATGGTTTTGCTATTCCCTTTTACTTGAAGCAGTACGGGGTGCCATTATCAAATCCAAACTAAAGTAGCCTCATTGCCCTTTACCTCCCAACAAAACACATGAGATACTTAAAAGGGGGAAAATGCACCAGATTCCGTAACTCAAAGGCTCATCTCTGAGAACCTCTATCTCCTTACCCGCATTCATTAAATAAAAGACATCTGCACAGAAACATGTCCATTAGCACCATATCTTTGATCACTATTAGTTTCAAAAGCAGCAGCTTTCTCATTTACTGTTTTACTGCAGGAATACATTTTTAGATTCTCCCCTCATATCTCCACCGTAATCCCAAACAACATACCAAATTTTTTTTTTTTTTTTTTTTTTTTTTTTTTTTAAGTACAACAATGTATAAACACTACAAAACCCCAGTTTAACATGTTGCAGACTTTTGATGGCCTTCAATAATGAATGATGGTTTAAAAGTCTGACAACTTTCACTGCAATCCATGAATCAGCAAAAATTTTAACTTCAGTTAGGGAAACTGAATCCTAACTGTGAAACTATGGTATCTGCTAAAATACTCACCCTATACATACATACAAATAGGCAAACATTTACATAGATTGGGGAGTGTTGCGGGTGCAACTCTAATGTTAGATTTTTTTTGGGGGGGGGCCTTCCTACAAAAATCACTTTTAAGGTACAATGTCAAGTTTTGTAATTCACTATTTTTTCTCCTTAGGTATTGCAATTACATTGGGTCTCACATTTCAGAGTCAGAGCCATACTCCTCCCATGCTAGTGTTACTAAACGTAACTTGTAAAGGTTACTACCCAAGAACCAATGTCACATGCTTCACATTGTGCTGCGTTATACCCAACAACACACAGATGACTAAGTTCTACATACACTAGCTATCAATAATGCAGGACTTCTCTCTCAGACAGACAAATTATTTAAAGTCAACATGTACATCGTCTGTCTGGCCAAACTAATTTCAGAGAACTAAAACAAACCAACGAATCCAACACTTCCAGCAACTGAAGCAAAATAAAAACAAACTGGAAGCAGCGGTAGTACAGACATCAAATTCCACCTTTATTCCAAATGAATAAAATCAGGTTTAGTGCTCTTGTTACAGAAAATACATCAGATGATGTCCTTTCTGTAACAAGACGAAAGCGCTAAACCTGATTTTATTCATTCGGAATAAAGGTGGAATTTGATTCCTGTCTACCGCTGCTTCCAGTTTGTTTTTATTTTTATTTTATTTTAATTTCAGAGAAGTTAGGTTAAGGATGACACCATTCAATTAGAAAGTGTACTATCTTGATAGCATTGTCGCCTAACAGCAAGAGGTTCTCAGGTTTGGTTCTCGGCTAGAGTGCCTCCTGTGCGGAGTCTGCATGTCCTCGTCACGGCTGAGTGAACGTTAAAGACATGCAGGTAGGTTCATGCATGTGTGGATGTTCCTTCTTGGAAGGCTGGGTGCCGGGCTGGCAACTCATCACCATAAAAATCCACTGTCAATCAATAGCGGACCAGTGATCCACTGTGGCGACACCTAACCAGGAAAAGCCAAAATACTTTTACTGTCCTGATGAGTCAGTTTGTTCATTTTATTACTTATTTACTTATTTTCATGCTGCTGAATAGTCAATCTCAATTCCAAGCATTTGAGAAAAAGATGTTAAACTGGTCTTGTCTGAAAAGAAAACACTGACCAAAATCTGACACTTTACAAATCTCTCCAACACCAAAATATACCTGATCCCTACTAATTTCCACTAACATATTTTCCAATAACATAAATAGTGCAACTCTTATTTAACTTAATTCGCTTACAGGTTGCCAAATGAACCCACTAACATCACCAGTATAATCTCAGATCCCAACAAAATGAAGCCCTTTCCCTTAAAGGAACACCTTTCTTATCTTCTGCATGAATAGCTTTCTCCAACTGAAACACATTTTCATGCAACAAAAATTGCCAGTCTCCACTTTTCAAGCAGTTTCTTCTACCCTACTTCATTAAATCTACTGATGTGCAAATGGATCTCTACTACCTAGTCTCTTTTTAAACTCTGATTCTCAACTTCTAAAGCCAAGCAGCTTGTATGACTGTTACAGTCAATTCTACAAGCAGACGCTTTTACTGATGCTGAGAAACAATTAAGTGATCATAAAAGCCAGACAATCTGATTACAGTACTTTCTAACCAGTATTTTAACTATTGTTTATTTTTCTACTAAATACAAACTTCAGATAACATTCGTCTTTATCCTGGGTCATGGCTGATAAGGGTCGTCAATCCAGTATACCCACCCAGTTATCAAATGAAAAATAAAATAAAATATCTTGTATCACTTTATTCTCTCTTACCTGAATAGAATAGAAAGAGGGTGCAAGAAGGGCCTCCACACTGCAAGGTCCCAGAGAAAATGGTTGAAAAGAAAAAGAAAGAAAGAAACTGACGACTCTGCTTCGACTTGATGTACAACCCACACCACAGTAATACCTATAAACTTTGCCTTACAGACAGATGGAGACAATTTCTCCCAAGTTTTCAGGAAATGATCAAAACAATTAACAGTGAGAGGCATAATTAGTAGTAGTCATCAAAAACATCAGTAGTTTAATATTTCAGAGTGCCACATAGGTCAGTGAGACTGACCACTACTACCAAAGACTCTAGATAACCTGCCAGCTGTAGAACACCTACAACCAGCAAGAAGAAAGGAATATATGTTGCAATACAAAATCCAATCAGACACATTATAAAAACGTACAAAATACAAACCACTATCACAGCCTCTAAAGGACACTGTGGGTAAACCTGGTTTATTCAAGAGACCTCATGACTGACTTTCTATCCTGTCAAAAAAGTAGACAAAAATCCTGCTGAAGAAAAAGAAACTGCCTTTTAGACTTTTGATATCGCTAACATCATGAATTCTATGCCCTCAATCAGTCTCTGAATGGAGCAAAGAATTAATCACTGCAAAAGACAAAGAGAATTAAAGATAAAGACACAAGAAGGCAATCATAAGCAGGGGTCACAACAGGTCAATCATAAGAAGAACTCCGCATTTAGTAAATACCCACGGAGCTGAAGGCAAGTCTACAGCAAACCAAAAGACTAAAATCTGAACTAGATATGTAACTTACACCCCCTGCTCCACCCAGATGTTAAGCCTCTACTGAAACATCACCACCGTTAATGGCATTCACACGAGAAGCATATTAAATTCTTTGTTTTTCATAAGAATTTTTTTTTTTTCCCCAAACACCTTTATTGAATTATCACTTGTGACACAGGCAAATTTACATTCGTATAAAAGTAATCAAACTATATTAACATAACAAACATACATTCTTCATAACAATGTCGATGCAAAAGTAACAGAAAGGAGATGAAGACAGGAGGTTGATGTACAGCTTGAAACACACTAAGTACAGATAACCTACTTTATTATTTCCTGGCTTAATAATAAAATAACAATGAGCTCTGGCTGGTTGCAAAGCAGTAGCCATTTAAATGCACAAAATAAATGTTATACTCAGAAGCTCTGAAATTAGTCAAAATTAACCTCTAAAATGTAGTTATCAACAAACTTCTTATAAGCATACAGTGGATATAAAAATTTTACACACCCCTGTTAAAATGCCAGGTTTTGTGATATAAAAAAATGAGACCACAATAAATCATTTCAAAACTTTTCCCACCTTTAATGTGACCTATAACCTGAACAATTCAATTGAAAAACAAACAAATCTGTTAGGGGGGAAAAATACAAAAAATAAAAAATGTATAATAAGCTGGTTGCATAAGTGTGCACACCCTTAAACTAATACTTTGTTGAAGCACCTTTTGATTTACAACGAAAACAAACCAGTACCACGAATCCCACTAGGCACTGAGGCACAGAACCCTCCGTTTAAAGACACAAAACAGTACTGTAGATAGGATCACTGCAGCTCCAAACTATCGAACACCAGATGGACGAGCAGGAAAGGTTAAAAAGTTCTTTTATTGCACACAACAAGAAAACCATCCAAGTAACCTCTCCAAGTAACCACAAGCGCTTTCGCCTGTTCTTAACAGGCTTTTTCAAGTGTATTAGGTTGCTGCTTCATTCAGAATTTATACCAAACCAACCCTGCTCATGTGATTAAATTAATTGCATGATTGTCATCAATTGATTAATACAAAATATTTAAAAATACATACCCTAAAAACTGTAATTCTTTTTTCAAAACATTAAAAACTGCAATTTTACTATCAAGTCTTTCCGTAGTTTGCATATAGAAAAAAGTAATAAATGTATATGTAACTGAACTTTCAAAACCTAAAAATTTTGATTTAATTACAGGATTCAGTCTTCTTGGGTACATAACTGCCATCAATTAAAGGGACTCTGATTAACCCCAAATAAAGTTCAGCTGTCCTAGTAGGATTTTCCTGACATTTATCAATTGCCTGCTACAGCCAAAGCCATGGTTCACAGACAGCTTACAAAGCATCAAAGGGATCTCATTGTTGAAAGATATCAGTCAGGAAAAGGGTACAAAAATATATCCACAGCATTGGATATACCATGGAACACAGTGAAGACAGTCATCAAAAAGTGGAGAAAATATGGGACAACAGTGATGATGCAAAGAACTGGACATCCCTCCAAAATTGATGAAAAGCCAAAAACTGGTCAGGGAGGCTGTCAAGAGACCTACAGCAACACCGAAGGAGCTGCAGGAATTTCTGGCAAGTACTGGTTGTGTACTACATGTGACAACAATCTCCTGTATTCTCCATATGTCTGGGCTATGGGGTAGGGTTGCAAGACAGAAGCCTTTTCTTATGCAGAAAAACATCCAGGCCAAGCTAAAATTGTCAAAACTACATCAAGTCTCCCACAAGCATGTGGGAAAATCTGTTATGGTCTGATGAGACCAATGTTGAACTTTTTGGCCACAATTCCAAAAGGTATGTTTGGTGCAAAAACAACACCTCGCATCACCAAAAGAACACCATCCCCACGGAGAAGCATGGTGGTGGCACTATCATGCTCTGGGGTTGCTTTTCTTCAGCTGGAACTGGGGCTTTAGTCAAGGTGGAGGGAATTATGAACAGTTCCAAATACCAGTCACTTTTGGTCCAAAACCTTCAGGCGTCTGCTAGAAAGCTTAAGATGAAGAGGAATTTCACCTTTCAACATGACAATGACCCCAAACGTACATCCAAATCAACAAAAGAATGTCTTCACCAGAAGAAAATTAAAGTTTTGGAATGGCCCAACCAGTGCCCAGACCTAAATCCAATAATAAATCTGTGGAGTGACCTGAAGAGGCCTATGCACAAGAGATGCCCTCCCAATCGGACAGATTCGGAGTGCTTTTGCAAGGAAGAGTTGGCAAATACTGCCAAGCCAAAATGTGCCATGCTGATAAGACTCCTACCCAAGAAGACTGAATGTTGTAATTAAATCAAAAGGTGCTTCAACAAATTATTACTTTAAGGGTGTGCACCCTTATGCAAACAGCTTATTGTAAGTTTTTTATTTTTTATATTTTTTCAATTGAATTGTACAGGTTATAGGCAACATTAAAAAGGAGCAAATGCACCAAAGTAACATAGTTTGGGCATTCTTCTTATGGTTAAAGTTTCATAAGTGAACCATCAGACTTCCATGAGCAGTGCACTATTCAAACTTTAAAAGAACTTCAGTCACAGAAAATACTTCTTTCTCACCAAGCAAAAAAGGTGTTATCTTTTCTTAAGGCACATATGGATGTTAATGAAAGGTTGTAACCATGGTGTCATCGGTCAGTACTGGCATTTGTCTATAATTCAGGCTAATGACTCATTTCTCTTGGGTAATTTACAGAAGGCCTGACTGGTCCCAATTCAATTGCAGACTGATGAATCAGTAAGTCCAATCTACATTGGTCACAATGAGGTATCAGCCTAGGTGCCAGGGACTTTTCAGTCAGTAATGAAAGCAGATCCTTCGGAAGCCTTCTGTAGTCTGTCTGTAAGAAGGGAGACCAACAGACATGTGTCATCAGTATGAAGACAGCCTTGAGTGGCTGCAGAATTTCAGACTCTGAGATGTGGACTCAAGCTTCTGAACTTACAAGCATAATTCCACAGCTGACCAACCTCTGAACCTTTGCTAATAGCTAAAGAAGTGCTTATTTAAATTTAAGTTTAGGTTATGATTCTACCTTTTCAAATGTCAACAGTGAGACATATTTTATGGAAATATCAGATTTTACAGGACAAGCCATGCCCATAACAAGAGCAAAGGACTGAATTTCACTTTTTTTCAAAATAAAAGCTTGCTTTCATAGAATTAGATTTGTTTCTGTTATTTCATATAACATTAAGGTGGTTCACACACAAATTAAGTCTTTCATGCAACTATTCGTTGAAACTCAGGAAATCCTTTTTGTCCTAAAATGTCAGGACATTTGTCATTTTTCATGCTTTTTTACAGGTTTCAAATGTCCACATAGGGGACTTGTCCTGCATAAAGGGGGATAGGTGATAACTCTAGTTTAGTTAGCAATGTCAGCAGTGCTTTCCTGCCACCACTACTATTTTTTCCCTTCTACTGAAAACTGGTAAATCAGATGCATTAGCTCTTAGAAGAGATGGAAGAAGTCCCAAAATCCATTAGCAATGAGACCTCCTCCTTTATGTACTTTACTTTCATTGGAATAAACATTTAGACTTTCACCGACAACCCTTTACTCCTAGTCCACATAAACGTATTAGTGCTGCAGAGGCTAAAACAGCACTGTCCAAGGCCAAGAATACAGCTTCTATGGGACTTGACAGTATCCCTGGGTGTGTTCTACATGAACTACAGAGTGAACTGGCACCTGACCTGTGTGCTCTGTTCAATCACAGCCTCACCTCAGGCTTTGTCCCTACCAGATGGTGTACTGCTACAGCCATGCCTCTCCACAAAGGAGGAGCGACTACAGACCCCGGAAACTATCGCCCCATTAGCCTGATGAGTCTGATATGGAAAGCTACGGAATGCATCATCATGGACCTAATAAACAAAGATATAGGGAATCTCCAAACTCTGGATCCTACACTGTTTGGTTTTGTGAAGGGTAGACCATGCCTGCTCAACTTGGTCAACTTCTTTGAGTCAGTCACCTGAGCTCTGGATGAAGGTAAGGTGGTTCATACAGCCTACCTTGATCTGGCCAAGGCCTTTGATACTATTCCCCACTCAGGAATCATAGAAAAACTTGCTAAGTTAGGCATCAACCCCTATATCACTAGGTGGGTTGCAAACTGGCTCACAGATAGAACCCACAGTGTGAAAGTAGCTGACTCCAAGTCAGACTGCCGACCAGTCACGAGTAGAGTCCCACAGGGTTCGGTCCTGGGTCCTCTCCTGTTTGGTATCTACTTCTCTCAAGTCCAGGCCAACACGAAGGGACTCTGGCTGACAAAGTTCACAGATGATTGCAAGCTGGGAACTATTATTAACTCCCCAAGTGATGTTGACATCCTACAGAAAGGCCTTAATGACACCGACAACTGGTGTCAGAACCATGGCCTTAAGTTCAATGCCAAAAAATGTGTTGTCATCCCCATTGGGAAAAACCTGGTTCCCTTGAATTACCACATTGATGGTAGTCCACTGAATGCAGAAGGCATTATAAGAGATCTGGGAACACAGGTTCACTGCAACCTCTCTTTTGACCACCACTTTGCCACTGTGGTTAGAAAGCCCTTCTGTGTTGCACATCTCATTACTAAGGGTTTTGCATCCAGAAACAAAGAGGTCATTGTCTCCCTCTACTCTTCCCTCATTAGGCCAATCATAGAGTACAATGCCCCATTTGGCATATACCTCACTAGACACCTGCAACAACTGGAGAGGCCGCAAAAGTACCTCACAAAGAGGATCCTAGGCCTCAAACACTTGTCCTATATGGACAGACTCAAAAAACTCCAACTATTCTCCGTCTCATATCACCTACTTAGAGGCGATCTCTGCTTGACTTACAAAGCCATGTCTGACCCAGCTCTGCTAGAAATGCTACATCTAAAGAAATCCCAATCCCTCCGCACCACATGCTCCAGAGACCTCAAACTCATTAACACAATCAACAGAACATGCTGGAGGGACAGGTTCATAACCCAGAGACTGCCTATGCTATGGACTAGACTTCTCATACATGTCAAGCAGAGCACCTCACTGGCCCTCTTCAAGAGAAATCTTGATGAGTGGATGGGAAATAGAAAATTCACCCCGGGGATCACTCCAGTGGCTCTACTCGACAGAGGCACTAGGAACTAAGGTTGAGTGGCACGATGCCAGGGTAAGTCCTCTACGGGCTAGGCTTGTAAAGGCTCCAGGGCCATTAGCCTAGTACACACCTATGAACCAATGTGAGAGATGCAACTATATTAAGAACCTTGAATCCATGCTCTCTCACACACCAATCAGTACATATGATAATGAGCAGGTTGCTAGCATGCACACCTCACCTCCTACTCCACCCAAGCCCACATCACACATACCTATACATGCAGAGGTCCTCACCAGAAACATACCTAAACACCAGAGACCTCGCAAGCACAAACATGCGACACATAATACTTCCTCTGCAGAACTCATTACACATAATAGCTCATGCACCAGTGTCTCACCGGTCAAATCTTTATGGCAAAACACAAAATCAAACATAGGTGATTCCATCATGAGACACACTGATGTCCCTCTCACCAGGCTGGACAAGGAAAAGGTCACAGTCAGCTGTCGCTCAGGTACCAGGATACACCACACCACATATGCACTCAAGTCTCTCAACAACAGTTACTGTTATGACTCAGTCATAGTCCATGTTGGTGCGAATGATTTGAGATGGACCTCTCTGGACTATATGAAGAGACAAGACTTAACTCTCGGACAATGTGTCTCAGAGGCAGGTATGTCCCTAGCCTTAAGCAGCATTTTACTTTCACCTAGGAAGGTGCCTCAATACAAACAGAAAATGACTGGCTTCAGTCTGGGATGACATGATCGACAGATTTCGATGCTTTGCCAGAGATGGTCTTCACCTTTCACCCCTGGGATTTCGGCTAGTGGGTAAGGCTCTTGCCACCCCCATAGTGCCTTTTTTAGGCAGTGTCAAGAACAAAATTCCCAACGTAAAAACTCAATCTAAAAACAACCTCAAGGTTATGCTGCTAAAAGCTAGGAGTCTAAACATGAAATTGCACTCACTGGAAGCTGTCCTCACCTTGGAAGATGTGAACATTTGTGCAGTCACGGAGACCTGGTTCAAGGCTGTGGAGAGCACCTTAGCTTTATCGGGTTACACCTCCTTCCACATGTTCAGACTTCAAACTGAAGGCGTCAAAACTAAAGGAGACAGTGCATCAATATTCATTAAAGATAAATACACCTCCAAATTGATTAAACAGTATGATTCCCTGGAGACACTTCAGGTGCAATTAACTGCTAGTAGGACACCTATTCAAGTCATTGCCAGCTACAGGATCCCCTCCATGAATCAGGACACCCACTCTGTTTATCTGGATCTACTTGAATATATCAAGATACATCCAAACACCATGGTTTTGGGTGACTAACCACCCATCAATTGACTGGGTAAATTACTCGTGCTCAAACTCACTTGCCCAAAGATTCCTCGACTTCATTAACTTCAATGCCCTGAACGTACTGATTGACACCCCCAAAAAGGGTACCAACATCCTGGATCTGGTGCTTACCAATATGTCTGACTACTGTAGCTCCCCCACTGTGAGGTCCTCTCTGGTGAGATCTAACCACAAATCGGTCTCAAACCATCATACCCGAACCCCCCCCACCAACAGCAGCAACTAAACTAAAAAACTTCTCCAAAGCATATTATAACCTTTTATGGGATGATATAAATAGCTTCACTGCATGCCCTCCCTCAGATGGAACTGTTAACTATGCTGAGCTCTACAACAATGCTTTATACCGGCACTGACTCGGCCATACTGGATAGGACCAAAACAACTTCCTCAAGGAAGAGCAAACCTGCCTGGTGGGCAACTGCCATTAACAGGCTTTACGGTAAAAGGAAGAAATTGCTCAATAACAATAAGAGGAAGCGAGCCCTCCTAAACTGGAAACACTCCCTCCACAGCTTAAACAAGCAAATAAGACCTTGTGAAGTCCTCCAAAGCAAACTAACAGTCCAAATTAGCTTCCTCAGCAAAGAACAACCACAAGGCATTCTATAGTTACAGCTGTAACTTAAAAGGAAAGGTCCAAATTTGTGCCGAACTGGTAATTAATGATACCACACATGTACTGAATTTGTGGACATAGCTAACCTGCTGGCAAACAGTTTCTGTGAAAACCTCACTCCCCTTTCCCCGCCACACATACCCCATGACATCCCTACCACCGATGTCCCCTACCTTGGACCTAAAGAGCAGGTTGTAAATACCCTCTCTAAGGCCAAAAACACAGCATCGATGGGACCTCATAACATTTTTTATTTATTTATTTATTATTTATTTTATTTTACATTTGTTGACCGGGCTAGTCTAACTGGATACATGTCCATTTTCAGTAGAGGCCCGGGGAGAAAAGTTCCTACAAGTTACAAAGACAAGTATGCAATATAACAGTAGACAAGTTTACAAAAAAATTGTTAGGTACAATAAAAAGATGACATGAAATAAAAACACTTAGTAGCAATTTTCGTAAGGGATACTCATAAAAAAAGAAGACAGACTTTTTTTTTTTTTTTATCAGATGAGAGTAGACGTTCACTATTATCAGGGAAGTATACACTATAGTTGCAAGAGCAATAGGAACCAAGTTTAGTTATGAAATTTTTGTATATTGGGTATAATCAGTCAGGGTTGGAGCAGGGACAAAGCCAATGATTCTTTAGATATTCTTTAAGATGCTTTTTGAATAGATGTGTGGAGGCAAGTGACGACAGTTCAATTGGAAGTTGATTCCAGCTTTTTCCTACTGTGTTGGAAAAGAGCGAGTCCCCTGCTTTGTTGTTTGATTTGACATTAGAAACTAGAGGTTTGCTAGCTGAGTGAAGTGTGGGGAGATTTTTGTAGGGGGTGATTAGATTAGTGAGGATTGGTGATTTATTGGGGTGATAGAGGATTTTTTGGGTTATCACAAGTTGCTGATAGAGTAGCTTATTATGCAGTGCAAGCCATCCCAATTGTTTGAGGTTATGACAGTGGTGAGTTCTATAGGGGGAACAGGTAGCAAATCTAGCTAAGTTTATTATGCAGTGCAAGCCATCCCAATTGTTTGAGGTTATGACAGTGGTGAGTTCTATAGGGGGAACAGGTAGCAAATCTAGCTAAGTTGTTATAACAGGTGGAAAGTTTATTCATGTTATTTCTAGATAGATTAGTATAAATAGCAGAAGCATAGAAGAGGGAAGAGGAAAGGTGGGTCTGTGCAAGAGTAATTCTGGCTGGAGGGGTAAGGAAGGGCTTGATTCTATAGAGAATGCCTAATTTTTTGTTGACAGTTTTTATTGTTGAATTAATGTGTTCATCGAAGGTAAGGGAGTTGTCAATTGTAACTCCCAGTAAGCGGGTAGAGGTATCAGGGACTATATTAGTGCCATTGCTAGAGGTTACTGTGAAGTTAGGGATAGGAGTAGGAGCAAAGAGTAGTAGCTTTGTTTTTTGGGGTTCAGAAGGAGGCAGTGTTGCATGAACCATTTTTCAACTGTGTTTAATACGGATTGGGTTTGGAGTTGGAGAGAGTGAATGGATTTGGCAGAACTAATTAATGTCGAGTCATCTGCATATTGGATGCAAGTGGCTTGTGGAATATTGGTATGTAGATTGTTAATAAATAATGAGAAGAGAAGAGGACCTAAAATAGAGCCTTGAGGTACACCGATTGTCACTGGGAGGGAAAAAGAAAGGGTATTATTCCAAAGGACAGCCTGCTGTCTGTTTTCAAGACAGGATTTAAACCAAAGAAGTGATTGTGAGTCAAGTGATTGGGCTTTTAGGATTTCAATGAGTAAGTTGTGGTTCACCATATCGAAGGCCTTAGAGAGGTCTAAAAATAGGGCCGAAGAGAAAGTATTGTTGTTGCGATTTTCATTAATAGAGTTAGTGAAGGATAGTAGAGCAGTAGTAGTGCTGTGGAATGGTCTAAAGCCATGTTGGCAATTGGCAAGCAGATTATTGTGCATAAGGTGGTCAAGTAGCTGTCTATGTATGCATTTCTCCATTATTTTAGCAATGGGCGAGAGTAAGGCTATAGGCCTAAAATTAGATAGCTCAGTAGATGAGCCGCCTTTGTGTAGGGGGATAATGTGGGAAACTTTCCATATGGATGGGATTTCGCTTTCAGAGATAGTTCTATTTATAAGGATGGAGATGGGGTAGGCAATGGCTTTAGATGCTATTTGTAGGTATTCTGCTGGAAGGCAATCAGTTTGAGTTTTTGAAGGAATTTAGAAATGAGGGATGTAGGAACAGGTTGTAAATGAAAAGTAGGAGTTCTATAATTAGGGGTGTTAAGAGGCAATGTGGTGCTTGGTGGTATAGAATTTGCAAGGTTTAGAATGGCTTCAGTAAAATAATTATTGAAAGCATCTGGAATCTGGTTGGAGTTATTTTGGAATCCAGAAGGTGAAGGAGTTTTAGAGTGTCCTGGTTGAAGTAGTTTGTTAATGCCTGACCAGAATTTTTGAGGTTGTGCTTTTTGGGATTGAAGGAGTTTAGAGTAATAGTCTTTTTTATCTCTGAGAATGTCTTTCTTGGTGGCATTTCTTAATTGTTTGAAATAAAGGTGATCTGATGGACTTTTAGAAGCTCTCCATTTGTTGCAAATTTTATTTCGGAGGTGGATCTTTTGTCTAGTTTCCTTTGTTAGCCAGGGGGCAATTTTGGTCTTTAGGCGGGAGGATCTAATTGGGGCATGGGAGTTTAAGATTTGTATGAATTTTGTATTGAAAAAGGTTACTGCTTCATCTAGTTGGAGGTTTAGCATAGGAGACCAATCACATGCTTTGAGTTCATTTTGGAAGGATTGGGGATTGAAGAATTTTTTGGAGCGGCAGGTTATAATATTATGGAAATTAGGACAATGTGTTTTCTGCCTAATAACATAGGTTATCATGTGGTCACTAATATAGTCAGGAAGGATTCCTGGTTTATAGGTAGTAAGATAGCTATTGAGAAGGATCCAGTCTAAGGTGGTAGCTTTATTACTTGGTTTATGGATTCTGGTAGGAGTGGTAATTATTTGAGAGAAACCATGTAGATTTATGTGATTGGTAGGATTGTGTAAAGAGCAAGTTATCCAGTCTATATTAAAGTCTCCTAGAATAATGGTTTCTTGAGGCAGGTGTGAGGAGAGGTGATAGAGTATGTTTTCAAGTGTATTTATATTATTTCCTGGAGGAAGATATATACAAATAACATAGATGGATTTGGAGTTGTTAACTTCTAGCTTGGCAGTTAGGATTTCTGCATTGTTAGTTGGTGGAAGGTGCATGTCAAAGGTGCTAACTTGGAGTCCTGTTTTGTACAAAATGGCTACTCCGCCGCCTTTTTTGGTTTTACGGTCGTTTCTTAGGATACTGAATCCTGGAGGAATAATTACTTGGTCAAGTGTAGTGGGTTTTAGCCATGTCTCTGTTATGCAGAGAAAGTCAAAGGAATAAACTTGTAAGAGTGCATGAAGGTAGGTAGTTTTGTTGTTAATGCTACGGATGTTAAGGTGCGCTACCAGGAGGGAGTTAGATGGTCTATTTGTAATGGTGTGATTAGGTGTTGTTGAGTTATTTGGGAGATTGTGTATATGAGTATTGAGACCGGGATTAGGATGAATATTGCCGGCTAATAGAGGGTGTTTTTGAGGAAATTGGATACACTTTAGAATTTTGTAGTTAGTGAAAATGGACCGTTTGACGTGGAGGTAGGTTAAGTGGGTAGATTTATGATACTTAGGAAGTAGGTATGTAGAGGTACAGGTTATATTACTATGTTGTAGAGTATGTCTTAGGGAATTAGGGAGAGTTTGTTGGTTGGGATAGTGTTCAAGGTCTCAAGGTTCAACATCTCTCAGGCTGCGCCCTACATGGGCTCCAACATGAATGAGCAACACCATTGGGTACTCTCTTCAATCATAGTCTAAGCACCAACTTCGTCCCAGCTGAATGGTTATTCCCTTGCACAAAAGTGGTGCTTCCACACGAACTATAGACCCTATTAGCCTGACTAGCCCCTATCTGCAAGACCATGGAACAAATCACTATGGACCTTATAAACAAAGATATATGTAATCGCCAAACACTTGACCCTATTCAGTTTGGATTTGTGAAAGGGAGGTTATATGCCTGTTAAACCTGGTGGACTTCGAGGCAGTCACCAAGGCCCTGGATGAAGGGAAATCTGTGCATACAGCCTACCTGGACTTAGCCAAGGCATTTGGCACTATCCTCCACTCAGGCAACACTGACAAACTCACCACACTAGGCATCAACCCTTATGTCATTAGAAGGGTCACTAACTGACTCACTGACAGAACTCATTGTCAAAATAGGGGAATCCACCTCCAACAGCAGACCTGTAACTAATAGTGTTCCACAGGATCAGTCCTGGGACCTCTACTGTTTGGAATCTATCTCTCTGAAGTACAAGCAAAAACTAAGGTCCGTGGCTGACCAAGTTTGCTGATGACTGCAAACTGGAAGCAGCCATAGTATCTCCAAATGATGTCAACATCCTACAAAAGGGTCTTAAACATATAACTGATGCCAAAGTTCTGGCCTTAAATTCAATGCAAAAAAATGTATTATCATCCCTTTTGGTAAGAGTGATGTTCCAGCTAACTACCACATCAATAGCAACACCTTACGTATGAAGTCAGTGGTGACAGACCTGGGCACACAGGTTGTCAGCAAACTTACCTTTGACCATGTCTCCACAGTGGTGAGAAGGGAATTCAAAATTGCTCATCTCATCAGTGAGGGTATTGCCTCCAAAAAAAAAGAAGATATAACTTCCCTGTACTCTTCCCTTAAAGGGCAGTAATTGTGTAAAACTCCCCTTTTGGAATGTACCTTTCCAAGCACCTGTAGCAACTGGAAAAAACACAAAATTTCCTCAAGGAAAATTCAAGGTCTTTTGCATCTGTCCTATGGGGATTGTCTGAAATCACTGTCACTTTATTCTGTTTCATACAGACTACTCAAAGGAGATCTCTGCCTTGCATACAAGGCAATCTCTGACCCTGCTTTATTGGAAATGCTGCATATCTGGAAGACAAATGGTACACGGGTTACTCACTTTAAAGACCTTAACCTGGTATGTGACATTAATAAAACCTGCTGAAGGGACAGATTCGTCTCCCAGACCTTACCACACCTTTGGAAAAGACTCTCACTTCATGTCAAAGTACCTCTTTTGGCAGTCTTCACGCGGAATCTGGACAGTTGGATGGGTGACCATGAATTCACCCCGAGGGTTCCACCTGTGCCCCTCTTGGAGAGGGGCAATAGGTGCTGATCGTGGCAGTAAGGGTAAGAACTTTGCTAGGCTGTAACAGCCCTAGGGCCATTAGCCTAGTAACTTCCTATGATCAGTCTGGTGTGATAACTATTTAGTCCAGTAACTTCCTATGATTAGTTTGGTGTGATAACGGTTTACTATCATATGTTCGAATCAAACTCAGTCGACTGCACTTTTGTTGAACACAGAAATTCGAAAATGGTAATGTCGAAAACCAAAAACCAACCTACGAATGGGTTTTAACATGGGTCGAGATAGGGGAGAGGTTTGTAGTTCGGCAATAACAGTGAACACCTATCTCGACCCATGTTAAAACTGTTCCTAGGTTGGCTTTTGGTGCTCGACATTACCGTTTTCGAATTTCTGTGTTCGACAAAAGTGCAGTCGACGGAGTTCGATTCGAACATATGATAGTAAACAGTGATAACTATTTTGCCCAGTAACTTCCTATGATCCTATGATTACTTTGGTGTGATAACTATTTAACCCAGTAACTTCCTATGATTACTTAGGTGTGATAACTACTTAACCCAGTAACTTCCTATGATCCTATAATTAGTTAGGTGCGATAACTATTTAGCCCAGTAACTTCCTATGATTAGTTTGGTGTGATAACTATTTAGCACAGTAACTTCCTATGATCCAATGATTGGTTTGGTGTGATAACAATTTAGCCCAGTAAAGTACAGTTTTGTACCTACCATAAATGTAGATGTTCGAAGATCCACATTGCTGCAGTCCTTACTTATGGGTAGTCCGCTGTCCTCGGTCGGCCCGAATACCAAAGTATTAGGCTGACGTCGGTCATGGGCGCCTAGATCTGACATCAGAGCGTCAGGGTATAAAGGCGCATGACCGACGTCATATCCTCAGTCTTTTCTTGCCCCAGATGTCAGAAGGCTAAACCAGAAAGGCCACAGCCAAAAACAGAATACCTCCCAAAAACATGCCCAACAACAACCATCACCTAAAGCATAGCACCAAGTCAAACTACAGAGGGAAAGGAGGGAGGGTAAATTGGACTGCAGCAATGTGGATCTTCGAACATCTACATTTATGGTAGGTACAAAACTGTACTATGTTCTTCATCTCACATTGCTGCAGTCCTTACTTATGGGTAGAATCCCAAAGCAACGGGAAAGGGAGGATGGTAAAAATCATAAAGCATTAGGGGCGCTAAAATGCCCTGTAAAATTGCAGTGGCAAATCCAGCCCTAGACTTAGAATAAAGAGGAAGGTGGTAATGTTTAGAAAAGGTATGCACTGAACTCCAAGTAGCTGCCTCCCAAATGTCTTTTGTAGATACCCCCCTTATAAAGGCCGTAGAAGTAGCAGTAGCCCTAGTGGAATGAGGCCTGATTCCAGCAGGAATCTCCTTACCATGATGGGAATAACAGAAAGAAATACAAAACCCAATCCATTTAGAAATAGTTTGTTTTGAAACAGGTTTACCCTGTGAGCCCAAAGCAAAAGAAACAAACAATTGCTGAGACTGTCTGAACTCCTTGGTTCTGCTCAAATAATAACGCAACTGCCTGTGAATATCCAAAGTATGCAAAATTTTCTCCCCTTTATTTTGGGGGTTTGCATAAAAAGTAGGCAAATGAATAGTTTGATTTAAGGCCACACTAGAAACCACTTTGGGCATAAAGGAAGGATTAGTACGCAAAGATACCCTATCCTTATGAAAAATCAGGAAAGGCTCCACTGCCATGAGGGCCTGTAATTCAGAAACCCTTCTTGCAGAGGTAATGGCCAACAAAAAAGCAGTTTTCCATGATAAATACTTTAACTCGGCAGTAGCTGCAGGCTCAAAAGGTTGTAGAGTAAGTTTTTCCAACACAAAATTGAGATCCCAAGCAGGAGTAGGAGCTCTCATTGGGGGTCTTATATTCTTTGCCCTCTAAGAAATTGCTTAAACCAAGGATGAGAGAATAAAGGAGGGTCACAATCATAGTGAGCAGAAATGGCTGCAGCATGGACCTTTATTGAGGAGAAAGACAAACCCTTGTCCAATAACTCAGTAAGATATTGAAGAGCAACACTTAAATCAGGTTTGGAGACATCAAAGTCCTTTCCTTTGCTCCAAATAAAAATCTCCTCCATTTATCAGCGTAAACTTTCCTGGTACTAGGCCTCCTGGCCTCCAAAATAACATTCAAAACTTGTTGTGGAAGCTGAGACCCTCCAGAGTCTAAAACAGAATATGCCAGGCTGTTAGATGCAGAGACTGAATCTTGACATTGAGGAAGTGACTGTCCTCTTGTGACAAAAGGTGCGGAATCAAAGGCAGAGGCCACGGAGGTTCTCGTACTAAACTCCTCAGTAGTGGGTACCAGTGTTGTCGAGGCCAATCCGGTGCTATCAAAATCATGGTTGGCTTGTCTTGTCTGGCCTTCAAAAGTACCTTGGGAAGAAGAGGCAGAGGTGGAAAGGCATATACATGCAGATTGTTCCAACTGAAAGATAGAGCGTCCACCTTCCAAGCTGTGTGATGAAACATTTTTGGGCAAAACTTTGGCAACTGGTAATTTAGTGGAGAAGCGAACAGATCTATGTCTGGAGTTCCCCATAACACTGTCAACTGTTGAAATACATGAGGATCCAATTTCCACTCGTGAGGATCCACTATTTGTCTGCACAATACATCTGCTAAGGAGTTCTGTGCTCCTGGTAGAAACCTTGCCTGAAGATTGAGGTGTAGATTGAGAGCAGTTTCCCACAGAATCATCGCTTGCCTGCAAAGAGGGTAAGAATGGGTTCCTCCCTGCTTGTTGATGCACCACATGACAGTAGTGTTGTCTGTTTGAATCAACACCTGCCCTGGGAAGTAAATCTTTGAAAGCCATCAATGCAAACTGGACTGCTAACATTTCCTTCAAGTTGATATGCAAATGTTGGAGTTTGACAGGCCACGTGTTTTGCACCCATTTTCCGTTGAGGTGTGCTCCCCAAGCCTTGTCCGAGGCATCTGTCGTTAGAATCTGACTCGCCTCTGGCCGGGTCACAGAGAGTCCCTTGTTTAGGTGACATTCCTGAGCCCACCACAAAAACTCCTTCTGAATGCAAGGTATTATCTGAATGACAGTGTCTAGATCTTGGCAGTGCTGTGTCCACACATTTTTGAGATACCATTGAAGCTTCCTCATATGCAATTTGGCATTGGGAAGCACCAGAATACAAGATGCCATGAACCCCAAGGCTTGAAGGACTGTCCTTGCAGTCAGCCTGGACCGTAGAGACATTTGCTGGAAATAAAGAGAAAGGCTTCTTTGTTTGTTCGGGGTCAAAAAAGCCATCCGGGAAGCTGTATTCAGTCTCACACCCAGAAAGCACATGTCCTGAGAGGGTACTAGACTGGACTTTGTTTCGTTCACAGAATACCCTAGGCATCTTAACACTGCCATCACATACTGTAGATGATGAAGAAGTTCGTCTTTTTCTTGTGCAATAATCAGACAGTCGTCCAAATAAGGATAAATCTGTATTCCTCTTAGTCTGAAAAATGCTATCACTGGAGCCAGAACCTTTGTGAACACTCTGGCAGTAGATAAGCCAAAGGGCAATGCAGAGAACTGATAATGTAAATTTCCAGCCCCAAAACGCAGGTACCTCCTGCAACTGGGCCTGATAGGAACATGAAGGTAAGCCTCTTTGAGATCCAGAGTAACCATCCAGTGATCTTTTCCCAACAGAGGTAAAAGCTGTTGCAAAGTCAGCATCTTGAACTTTGGAATGTCCAGGTAAGTGTTGAGGATAGATAAATCCAAAATTGGTCTCCACGTGTTTCCTTTCTTTGGAACTAGAAACAGGCGAGAATAAAATCCTAGGCCCACTTCTGACAGAGGAACTGGCTGTATAGCTCCTATTTGAAGAAGTAAAGAAATTTGTCTGTGAGCCTCTATCCTTTGCCGAGGAGGGACGTCTGGCATGCCTTTGAAAGGAGGCATGGTATGGAAATAGAACTTGTAACCTCGGTTTATAATGTCCAATACCCATTTGTCCTGGGTGACTAAATGCCAATTTTGCTTGAAAAGAGCCAACTTTCCTCCCAAAGGAGCTGCCAGGCAAGAGGAATCTGGCAGCTGAAAATGCAGGTCATTGGGCCTGTTTACGAAAGGACTGGCCCCTGCCCTCACCAGCAGATTGAGCAGGCGAACTCCATTGCCTCGGCCTGAAGGTACTCTGAGCTCTGCCCCTACCACGCCTAGATCTACCCCTAGACTGAGAATCAGAAGAAGGTACGTCCACCCCTTAGTAGGCCAATTTCTACTAAACTTTGGAGGTTGTACCTGCAAAAAAATCTTTAACAGTCTGCATAGACTTAGCCTTGTCTTCCATTTTCTTTAAGACTGACTCCACAGGAGGACCAAACAAAACTTCAGACTGCAAAGGGGCATCCAGAATTCTAGACTTAACATGCTCAGACAAATTCTGATCCTTAAGCCAGGTGTGCCTACGAATAACTGAACCAGTGGCAGCCACCCTAGAAGAAGCCTGTAAAGCATCAAAACCACATTGCAAAGAGTGCTTACCCACCTGTTCAGAAACATGCACTAAATCCTGCAATTCTTTACACTCTATGCCCTCTGCCAAAGCATCCACTTTAGATCTTAGCTGAGAAAGGAGGAAATTCTGATACTTCAACATATGAAACTGGCAGTTCAAAGCTCTCATTGCTAAAGTAGAAGAGGTATACACCTTCTTACCCCATCTATCCAAAGCTCTAGCTTCCTTATCCAGAGGAACCGGATTCTTAACAACAGAGGCTCTAACACCCTTAGGCCCCTGACTAATAGTTTCTGGGTCCGCCCTAGGACTCTTATACAGATATTTATGAGCCTCAGGCACCCTGTAATACCTGTCCGGTTTAACTGGGGCAGGAGGCACAGAATCTGGATTAAGGGAAGCTTCCGAGAAAACATCTGAAACAACATCGAAAACCGGAGGTATAGCTAAGGGTCTATGCTGTGGTAAAAACAAGAACTCCCTAAGCCTCTTCCGGGAATCAGAGTAATCCTGTCCCTCCCACTTAGAATGCTCCCTCATGGAATGCAGAGTTTCTGAAAATGAAAAATCCTCTGGAGGAGAAGCAGAAGGAGTGGAATCCTCTGCATCAGAATCAGAATAAGGAGGGAAATCTTGAATGTCCTCAGTAGAAGACTCTGAATCATCTGAGGCCTGCTCCAAACTTTCCAACTCTGGCTCCATCCTGGGCCTCTTATCAGGAGGGGGCATAGAACCTCTAATTAAAGTAATCAAATCCTCTGCCATTTTAAGCATGTGCTTTTTAGGCACAGACCCTGAAGAACCAGAACTGACACCAGAGGAAGGCAAAACAGACCTGCCCTTAGAAGAAGCCTTAGAAACAGTAGCAGAAGGCCTAACCACCTTAGGCATAGAAGGGAGAATAGTAACCTGAGAGGCCCCTTCAGCCTGGCCTGCCTCCTGAGAGGCCACATCTTGTAAAATTAAAGTTTCCCCCTGGGACTCAACAGAAACTTCAGCCGGATCCACCTGTTCAGCTGTAGCTTCTAAAGGTCCGGAGTCCGAAACGGACGAATCATCCTGCCTAGGCTTTAAAGATTTGTCTTTGCGCTTCTTAGTAGAAGCCGACGTCGGAACATCTGACGGCATATTATAATTACACCTCTTGCCAAAGACTAACCTAGCGCAATCTAACCTCCGTTTTATAGTGCGCTTATTAAACCTAGCACAAAACAGACACCCACTACGTGCTCGGTCCCAAACAAGGAATACAAAGCGGTGGTAATCCCTATGCGGTATCTGTTTCCCACAAGAAATACAATTATTCACTTTTCTGACATCCGGTAAGTAACTGAGGCAAGAAAAACAAAAATATTCTAACGGGTACTTAGCCCAACTTGGTATCGGTCTGAAACTCCGAAAACGAAAAATTTCAGAACGCCGAACGGCACTTGCAACTCTGCTTCTTCATCGGACCATGCGGCAAAAAAGACTGAGGATATGACGTCGGTCATGCGCCTTTATACCCTGACGCTCTGATGTCAGATCTAGGCGCCCATGACCGACGTCAGCCTAATACTTTGGTATTCGGGCCGACCGAGGACAGCGGACTATCCATAAGTAAGGACTGCAGCAATGTGAGATGAAGAACATCTTCCTATGATTGGTTTGGTGTGATAACTATTTAGCCCACGAACTTCCTATGATTAGTTTGGGTGGCCTAATGGTTAAGGTGTTTGCCTTACAAACACAAGGAGCAGAGTCTGACTCTCACAAGGGATAATTGGCTAGGCTTGCAAGGGCAGTTAGCCTAGTACTAACCTATGAACTATTTAGCCCAGTAACTTCCTATGATTGGTTTGGTGTGATAACAGTTTAGCCAAGTAACTTCCTATGATCCTATGATTGGTTTGGTGTGATAACTATTTAGCCGAGTAC
The DNA here is from genome assembly GCF_019279795.1 of Protopterus annectens. Classification (NCBI taxonomy): domain Eukaryota; kingdom Metazoa; phylum Chordata; order Ceratodontiformes; family Protopteridae; genus Protopterus; species Protopterus annectens. The sequence continues at coordinate 123,860,372 of NC_056745.1, read as the reverse complement.
CTTCCTATGATCGGTTTGGTGTGATAACTATTTAGCCCAGTAACTTCCTATGATTAGTTTGGTGATTACTATTTAGCCCAGTAACTTCCTATAATCCTATGACTAGTGTGGTGTGATAATTATTTAGCCCAGTAACTTCCTATGATCAGTTTGGTGTGATAATTATTTAGCCTAGTAACTTCCTATGATTAGTTTGGTGGGATAACTATTTAGCCCAGTAACTACCTAGGATTAGTTTGGTGTGATAACTATTTAGCCCAGTAACTTCTTATGATCCTATGATTGGTTTAATGTGATAATTATTTAGCCCAGTAACTTCCTATGATTGTATGATTAGTTTGGTGTGATAACTATTTAGCCCAGTAACTTCCTATGATTGGTTTGGTGTGATAACTATTTAGCCCAGTAACTTCTTATGATCCTATGATTAGTTTGGTGTGACAACTATTTAGCCCAATAACTTCCTCTGATTAGATTGGTGAGATAACTATTTAGCTCAGTAACTTCCTCTGTATCCTATGATTGGTTTGGTGTGAAAACTATTTAGCCCAGTAACTTCCTATGATCAGTTTGTTGTGATAACTATTTAGCCCAGTAACGTCCTATGATTAGTTTGGTGCTATAACTATTTAGCCCAGTAACTTCCTATGATTAGTTTGGTGTGATGACTATTTAGCCCAGTAACTTCTTATGATTCTATGATTGGTTTAATGTGATAATTATTTAGCCCAGTAACTTCCTATGATTGTATGATTAGTTTGGTGTGATAACTATTTAGCCCAGTAACTTCCTATGATCAGTTTGGTGTGATAACTATTTAGCGCAGTAACTTCCTATGATCCTATGATTAGTTTGGTGTGATAACTATTTAGCCCAGTAACTTCTTAGGATCCTATGACTCGTTTGATGTGATAATTATTTAGCCCAGTAATTTCCTATGATCCTATGATTAGTTTGGTGTGATAACCATTTAGCCCAGTAACTTCCTATGATCAGTTTGGTGTGATAACTATTTAGCCCAGTAATTTCCAATGATCCTGTGAATTGTTTGGTGTGATAACTATTTAGCCCAGTAACTTCCTATGATCCTATGATTAGTTTGGTGTGATAATTATTTAGCCCAGTAACTTCCTATGATCAGTTTGGTGTGATAACTATTTAGCCCAGTAACTTCCTATGATCAGTTTGGTGTGATAACTATTTAGCCCAGTAACTTCCAAAGATCCTGTGATTAGTTTGGTGTGACAACTATTTAGCCCAGTAACTTCCTATGATTAGTCTGGTGTGATAATTATTTAGCCCAGTAACTTCCTATGATCAGTTTGATGTGATAACTGTTCAGCCCAGTAACTTCTTATGATCCTATGATTAGATTGGTGTGACAACTATTTAGCCCAGTCAGGTTGGTGCGACAACTATTTAGCCCAGTAACGTCCTATGATTAGTGTGATGTGATAACTATTTAGCCCAGTAACCTCTTTGATCCTATGATTGGTTTGGTATGATATCTATTTAGCCCAGTAACTTCCAATGATCAGTTTGGTGTGATAACTATTTAGCCAGGTAACTTCCTCTGATTACTTTGGTGTGATAACTATTTAGCCCAGCAACTTCCTATGATTAGTTTGGTGTGATAACTATTTAGCCCAGTAACTTCTTAAGATCCTATGATTGGTTTGATGTGATAATTATTTAGCCCAGTAACTTCCAATGATCCTGTGATTAGTTTGGTGTGATAACTATTTAGCCCAGTAACTTCCTATAATTAGCTTGGCGTGATAACTATTTAGCCCAGTAACTTCCTATGATCAGTTTGGTGTGATAACTATTTAGCCCAGTAACTTCCTATGATCAGTTTTGTGTGATGACTATTTAGCCCAGTAACTACCAATGATTCTGTGATTAGTTTGGTGTGATAACTATTTAGCCCAGTAACTTCCTATGATCCTATGATTAGTTTGGTGTGATAATTATTTAGCCCATTAACTTCCTATGATTAGTTTGGTGTGATAACTATTTAGCCTAGTAACTTCCTATGATTAGTTTGGTGTGATAACTATTCAGCCCAGTACCTTCCTATGATTAGTTTGATGTGATAACTATTTAGCCCAGTAACTTCTTATGATCCTAGGATTGATGTGATAATTATTTAGCCCAGTAACTTCCTATGCTTAGTTTGGTATGCTAACTATTTAGCCCAGTAACTCCCTATGATTCGTTTGGTGTGATAACTATTTAGCCCAGTAACTTCCTATAATCCTATGATTAGTTTGGTGTGATAACTGTTTAGCGCAGTTAACTTCCTATGATTCTATGATTAGTTTGGTGTGACAACTATTTAGCCCAGTAACTTCCAATGATCCTGTGATTAGTTTGGTGTGATAACTATTTAGCCCAGTAACTTCCTATGATCAGTTTGGTGTGATAACTATTTAGCGCAGTAACTTCCTATGATCCTATGATTGGTTTGATGTGATAATTATTTAGCCCAGTAACTTCCCATGATCCTATGATTAGTTTGGTGTGATAACCATTTAGCCCAGTAACTTCCTATGATCAGTTTGGTGTGATAACTATTTAGCCCAGTAACTTCCAAAGATCATGTGATTAGTTTGGTGTGACAACTATTTAGCCCAGTAACTTCCTATGATTAGTATGGTGTGATAATTATTTAGCCCAGTAACTTCCTATGATCAGTTTGATGTGATAACTGTTCAGCCCAGTAACTTCTTATGATCCTATGATTAGATTGGTGTAACAACTATTTAGCCCAGTCAGGTTGGTGCGACAACTATTTAGCCCAGTAACGTCCTATGATTAGTTTGGTGTGATAACTATTTAGCCCAGTAACCTCTTTGATCCTATGATTGGTTTGGTATGATAACTATTTAGCCCAGTAACTTCCAATGATCAGTTTGGTGCGATAACTATTTAGCCAGGTAACTTCCTATGATTACTTTGGTGTGATAACTATTTAGCCCAGCAACTTCCTATGATTAGTTTGGTGTGATAACTATTTAGCCCAGTAACTTCTTAAGTTCCTATGATTGCTTTGATGTGATAATTATTTAGCCCAGTAACTTCCAATGATCCTGTGATTAGTTTGGTGTGATAACTATTTAGCCCAGTAACTTCCTATGATTAGTTTGGTGAGATAATTATTTAGCCCAGTAACTTCCTATGATCAGTTTGGTGTGATAACTATTTAGCCTAGTAACTTCCTATGATTAGTTTGGCATGATAACTATTTAGCCCAGTAACTTCCTATGATCAGTTTGGTGTGATAACTATTTAGCCCAGTAACTTCCTATGATCAGTTTTGTGTGATAACTATTTAGCTCAGTAACTACCAATGATCCTGTGATTAGTTTGGTGTGATAACTATTTAGCCCAGTAACTTCCTATGATCCTATGATTAGTTTGGTGTGATAACTATTTAGCTCAGTAACTTCCTATGATTAGTTTGATGTGATAACTATTTAGCCCAGTAACTTCTTATGATCCTATGATTGATGTGATAATTATTTAGCCCAGTAACTTCCTATGATTAGTTTGGTGTGATAACTATTTAGCCAAGTAACTTCTTAAGATCCTATGATTGGTTTGATGTGATAATTATTTAGCCCAGTAACTTTCTATGATTAGTTTGGTGTGATAACTATTCAGCCCAGTACCTTCCTATGATTAGTTTGATGTGATAACTATTTAGCCCAGTAACTTCTTATGATCCTATGATTGGTTTGATGTGATAATTATTTAGCCCAGTAACTTCCTATGCTTAGTTTGGTATGCTAACTATTTAGCCCAGTAATTTCCTATGATTCGTTTAGTGTGATAACTATTTAGCCCAGTAACTTCCTATAATCCTATGATTAGTTTGGTGTGATAACTGTTTAGCGCAGTTAACTTCCTATGATTCTATGATTAGTTTGGTGTGACAACCATTTAGCCCAGTAACTTCCAATGATCCTGTGATTAGTTTGGTGTGATAACTATTTAGCCCAGTAACTTCCTATGATCAGTTTGGTGTGATAACTATTTAGCGCAGTAACTTCCTATGATCCTATGATTGGTTTGATGTGATAATTATTTAGCCCAGTAACTTCCTATGATCCTATGATTAGTTTGGTGTGATAACCATTTAGCCCAGTAACTTCCTATGATCAGTTTGGTGTGATAACTATTTAGCCCAGTAATTTCCAATGATCCTGTGAATAGTTTGGTGTGATAACTATTTAGCCCAGTAACTTCCTATGATCCTATGATTAGTTTGGTGTGATAATTATTTAGCCCAGTAACTTCCTATGATCAGTTTGGTGTGATAACTATTTAGCCCAATAACTTCCTATGATTGGTTTGATGTGATAACTATATAGCCCAGTAACTTCTTATGATCCTATGATTGGTTTGATGTGATAATTATTTAGCCCAGTAACTTCCTATGATTAGTTTGGTGTGATAACTATATAGGCCAGTAACTTCCTATAATTAGTTTGGTGTGATAACTATTTAGCCCAGTAACTTCCTATGATTAGTTTGGTGTGATAGCTATTTAGCCCAGTAACTTCCTATAATCCTATGATTAGTTTGGTGTGATAACTATTTAGCCCAGTAACTTCCTATGATTAGTTTGGTGTGACAACTATTTAGCCCAGTAACTTCCAATGATCCTGTGATTAGTTTGGTGTGATAACTATTTAGCCCAGTAACTTCCAATGATCAGTTTGGTGTGATAACTATTTAGCGCAGTAACTTCCTATGATCCTATGATTGGTTTGATGTGATAATTATTTAGCCCAGTAACTTCCTATGATCCTATGATTAGTTTGGTGTGATAACCATTTAGCCCAGTAACTTCCTATGATCAGTTTGGTGTGATAACTATTTAGCCCAGTAATTTCCAATGATCCTGTGAATAGTTTGGTGTGATAACTATTTAGCCCAGTAACTTCCTATGATCCTATGATTAGTTTGGTGTGATAATTATTTAGCCCAGTAACTTCCTATGATCAGTTTGGTGTGATAACTATTTAGCCCAATAACTTCCTATGATTGGTTTGATGTGATAACTATATAGCCCAGTAACTTCTTATGATCCTATGATTGGTTTGATGTGATAATTATTTAGCCCAGTAACTTCCTATGATTAGTTTGGTGTGATAACTATATAGGCCAGTAACTTCCTATAATTAGTTTGGTGTGATAACTATTTAGCCCAGTAACTTCCTATGATTAGTTTGGTGTGACAGCTATTTAGCCCAGTAACTTCCTATAATCCTATGATTAGTTTGGTGTGATAACTATTTAGCCCAGTAACTTCCTATGATTAGTTTGGTGTGACAACTATTTAGCCCAGTAACTTCCAATGATCCTGTGATTAGTTTGGTGTGATAACTATTTCGCCCAGTAACTTCCTATGATTAGTTTGGTGTGATAACTATTTAACGCAGTAACTTCCTATGATCAGTTTGGTGTGATAACTATTTAGCCCAGTAACTTCTTAAGATCCTCTAATTGGTTTGATGTGATAATTATTTAGCCCAGTAACTTCCTATGATCCTATGATTAGTTTGGTGTGATAACTATTTAGCCCAGTAACTTCTTAAGATCCTATGATTGGTTTGATGTGATAATTATATAGCCCAGTAACTTCCAATGATCCTGTGATTAGTTTGGTGTGATAACTATTTAGCCCAGTAACTTCCTATGATTAGCTTGGCGTGATAACTATTTAGCCCAGTAACTTCCTATGATCAGTTTGGTGTGATAACTATTTAGCCCAGTAACTTCCTATGATCAGTTTTGTGTGATAACTATTTAGCCCAGTAACTACCAATGATCCTGTGATTAGTTTGGTGTGATAACTATTTAGCCCAGTAACTTCCTATGATCCTATGATTAGTTTGGTGTGATAATTATTTAGCCCATTAACTTCCTATGATTAGTTTGGTGTGATAACTATTTAGCCTAGTAACTTCCTATGATTAGTTTGGTGTGATAACTATTCAGCCCAGTACCTTCCTATGATTAGTTTGATGTGATAACTATTTAGCCCAGTAACTTCTTATGATCCTATGATTGATGTGATAATTATTTAGCCCAGTAACTTCCTATGCTTAGTTTGGTATGCTAACTATTTAGCCCAGTAACTCCCTATGATTCGTTTGGTGTGATAACTATTTAGCCCAGTAACTTCCCATGATCCTATGATTAGTTTGGTGTGATAACCATTTAGCCCAGTAACTTCCTATGATCAGTTTGGTGTGATAACTATTTAGCCCAGTAATTTCCAATGATCCTGTGAATAGTTTGGTGTGATAACTATTTAGCCCAGTAACTTCCTATGATCAGTTTGGTGTGATAACTATTTAGCCCAGTAACTTCCTATAATCCTATGATTAGTTTGGTGCGATAACTATTAAGCGCAGTTAACTTCCTATGATTCTATGATTAGTTTCGTGTGACAACTATTTAGCCCAGTAACTTCCAATGATCCTGTGAATAGTTTGGTGTGATAACTATTTAGCCCAGTAACTTCCTATGATCAGTTTGGTGTGATAACTATTTAGCGCAGTAACTTCCTATGATCCTATGATTAGTATGGTGTGATAACCATTTAGCCCAGTAACTTCCTATGATCAGTTTGGTGTGATAACTATTCAGCCCAGTAATTTCCAATGATCCTGTGAATAGTTTGGTATGATAACTATTTAGCCCAGTAACTTCCTATGATTAGTTTGGTGTGATTATTATTTAGCCCAGTATCTTCCTATGATCAGTTTGGTGTGATAACTATTTAGCCCAGTAACTTCCTATGATCATATGATTGGTTTGATGTGATCATTATTTAGCCCAGTAACTTCCTACGATTAGTTTGGTGTGATAACTATTTAGTCCAGTAACTTCCTATGATTAGTTTGATGTGATAACTATTTAGCCCAGTAACTTCTTATGATCCTATGATTGGCTTGATGTGATAATTATTTAGCCCAGTAACTTCCTATGATTAGTTTGGTGTGATAACTATTTAGCCCAGTAACTTCCTATGACTGTATGATTAGTTTGGTGTGATAACTATTTAGCCCAGTAACTTCCTATGATTAGTTTGGTGTGATAACTATTTAGCCCAGTAACTTCCTATGACTGTATGATTAGTTTGGTGTGATAACTATTTAGCCCAGTAACTTCCTATAATTAGTTTGGTGTGATAACTATTTAGCCCAATAACTTCCTATGATTAGATTGGTGTGATAACTATTTAGCCCAGTAACTTCCTATGATTAGTTTGGTGTGATAGCTATTTAGCCCAGTAACTTCCTATAATCCTATGATTAGTTTGGTGTGATAACTATTTAGCCCAGTAACTTCCTATGATTAGTTTGGTGTGACAACTATTTAGCCCAGTAACTTCCAATGATCCTGTGATTAGTTTGGTGTGATAACTATTTAGCCCAGTAACTTCCTATGATTAGTTTGGTGTGATAACTATTTAGCGCAGTAACTTCCTATGATCAGTTTGGTGTGATAACTATTTAGCCCAGTAACTTCTTAAGATCCTCTAACTGGTTTGATGTGATAATTATTTAGCCCAGTAACTTCCTATGATCCTAGGATTAGTTTGGTGTGATAACTATTTAGCCCAGTAACTTCTTAAGATCCTATGATTGGTTTGATGTGATAATTATTTAGCCCAGTAACTTCCAATGATCCTGTGATTAGTTTGGTGTGATAACTATTTAGCCCAGTAACTTCCAATGATTAGCTTGGCGTGATAACTATTTAGCCCAGTAACTTCCTATGATCAGTTTGGTGTGATAACTATTTAGCCCAGTAACTTCCTATGATCAGTTTTGTGTGATAACTATTTAGCCCAGTAACTACCAATGATCCTGTGATTAGTTTGGTGTGATAACTATTTAGCCCAGTAACTTCCTATGATCCTATGATTAGATTGATGTGATAATTATTTAGCCCATTAACTTCCTATGATTAGTTTGGTGTGATAACTATTTAGCCTAGTAACTTCCTATGATTAGTTTGGTGTGATAACTATTCAGCCCAGTACCTTCCTATGATTAGTTTGATGTGATAACTATTTAGCCCAGTAACTTCTTATGATCCTATGATTGATGTGATAATTATTTAGCCCAGTAACTTCCTATGCTTAGTTTGGTATGCTAACTATTTAGCCCAGTAACTCCCTATGATTCGTTTGGTGTGATAACTATTTAGCCCAGTAACTTCCTATAATCCTATGATTAGTTTGGTGTGATAACTGTTTAGCGCAGTTAACTTCCTATGATTCTATGATTAGTTTGGTGTGACAACTATTTAGCCCAGTAACTTCCAATGATCCTGTGATTAGTTTGGTGTGATAACTATTTAGCCCAGTAACTTCCTATGATCAGTTTGGTGTGATAACTATTTAGCGCAGTAACTTCCTATGATCCTATGATTGGTTTGATGTGATAATTATTTAGCCCAGTAACTTGCCATGATCCTGTGATTAGTTTGGTGTGATAACCATTTAGCCCAGTAACTTCCTATGATCAGTTTGGTGTGATAACTATTTAGCCCAGTAATTTCCAATGATCCTGTGAATAGTTTGGTGTGATAACTATTTAGCCCAGTAACTTCCTATAATCCTATGATTAGTTTGGTGCGATAACTATTTAGCGCAGTTAACTTCCTATGATTCTATGATTAGTTTCGTGTGACAACTATTTAGCCCAGTAACTTCCAATGATCCTGTGAATAGTTTGGTGTGATAACTATTTAGCCCAGTAACTTCCTATGATCAGTTTGGTGTGATAACTATTTAGCGCAGTAACTTCCTATGATCCTATGATTAGTATGGTGTGATAACCATTTAGCCCAGTAACTTCCTATGATCAGTTTGGTGTGATAACTATTTAGCCCAGTAATTTCCAATGATCCTGTGAATAGTTTGGTATGATAACTATTTAGCCCAGTAACTTCCTATGATTAGTTTGGTGTGATTATTATTTAGCCCAGTATCTTCCTATGATCAGTTTGGTGTGATAACTATTTAGCCCAGTAACTTCCTATGATCATATGATTGGTTTGATGTGATCATTATTTAGCCCAGTAACTTCCTACGATTAGTTTGGTGTGATAACTATTTAGTCCAGTAACTTCCTATGATTAGTTTGATGTGATAACTATTTAGCCCAGTAACTTCTTATGATCCTATGATTGGCTTGATGTGATAATTATTTAGCCCAGTAACTTCCTATGATTAGTTTGGTGTGATAACTATTTAGCCCAGTAACTTCCTATGATTGGTTTGGTGTGATAACTATTTAGCGCAGTAACTTCCTACAATCCTAGGATTAGTTTGGTGTGATAACTATTAGCCCAATAACTTCCTATGATTAGTTTGGTGTGATAACTATTTAGCTCAGTAACTTCCTCTGTATCCTATGATTGCTTTGGTGTGAAAACTATTTAGCCCAGTAACTTCCTATAATCAGTTTGTTGTGATAACTATTTAGCCCAGTAACGTCCTATGATTAGTTTGGTGCGATAACTGTTTAGCCCAGTTAACTTCCTATGACTGTATGATTAGTTTGGTGTGATAACTATTTTGCCCAGTAACTTCTTATGATTCTATGATTGGATTAATGTGATAATTATTTAGCACAGTAACTTCCTAAGATTGTATGATTAGTTTGGTGTGATAACTATTTAGCCCAGTAACTTCCTATGATCCTATGATCAGTTTGGTGTGATAACTATTTAGCGCAGTAACTTCCTATGATCCTATGATTAGTTTGGTGTGATAACTATTTAGCCCAGTAACTTCTTAGGATCCTATGACTCGTTTGATATGATAATTATTTAGCCCAGTAATTTCCTATGATCAGTTTGGTGCGATAACCATTTAGCCCAGTAACTTCCTATGATCAGTTTGGTGTGATAACTATTTAGTCCAGTAATTTCCAATCATCCTGTGAATTGTTTGGTGTGATAACTATTTAGCCCAGTAACTTCCTATGATCCTATGATTAGTTTGGTGTGATAATTATTTAGCCCAGTAACTTCCTATGATCAGTTTGGTGTGATAACTATTTAGCCCAGTAACTTCCAAAGATCATGTGATTAGTTTGGTGTGACAACTATTTAGCCCAGTAACTTCCTATGATTAGTATGGTGTGATAATTATTTAGCCCAGTAACTTCCTATGATCAGTTTGATGTGATAACTGTTCAGCCCAGTAACTTCTTATGATCCTATGATTAGATTGGTGTAACAACTATTTAGCCCAGTCAGGTTGGTGCGACAACTATTTAGCCCAGTAACGTCCTATGATTAGTTTGGTGTGATAACTATTTAGCCCAGTAACCTCTTTGATCCTATGATTGGTTTGGTATGATAACTATTTAGCCCAGTAACTTCCAATGATCAGTTTGGTGCGATAACTATTTAGCCAGGTAACTTCCTATGATTACTTTGGTGTGATAACTATTTAGCCCAGCAACTTCCTATGATTAGTTTGGTGTGATAACTATTTAGCCCAATAACTTCTTAAGTTCCTATGATTGCTTTGATGTGATAATTATTTAGCCCAGTAACTTCCAATGATCCTGTGATTAGTTTGGTGTGATAACTATTTAGCCCAGTAACTTCCTATGATTAGTTTGGTGAGATAATTATTTAGCCCAGTAACTTCCTATGATCAGTTTGGTGTGATAACTATTTAGCCTAGTAACTTCCTATGATTAGTTTGGCATGATAACTATTTAGCCCAGTAACTTCCTATGATCAGTTTGGTGTGATAACTATTTAGCCCAGTAACTTCCTATGATCAGTTTTGTGTGATAACTATTTAGCTCAGTAACTACCAATGATCCTGTGATTAGTTTGGTGTGATAACTATTTAGCCCAGTAACTTCCTATGATTAGTTTGGTGTGATAACTATTTAGCCAAGTAACTTCTTAAGATCCTGTGATTGGTTTGATGTGATAATTATTTAGCCCAGTAACTTTCTATGATTAGTTTGGTGTGATAACTATTCAGCCCAGTACCTTCCTATGATTAGTTTGATGTGATAACTATTTAGCCCAGTAACTTCTTATGATCCTATGATTGGTTTGATGTGATAATTATTTAGCCCAGTAACTTCCTATGCTTAGTTTGGTATGCTAACTATTTAGCCCAGTAACTTCCTATGATTCGTTTAGTGTGATAACTATTTAGCCCAGTAACTTCCTATAATCCTATGATTAGTTTGGTGTGATAACTGTTTAGCGCAGTTAACTTCCTATGATTCTATGATTAGTTTGGTGTGACAACCATTTAGCCCAGTAACTTCCAATGATCCTGTGATTAGTTTGGTGTGATAACTATTTAGCCCAGTAACTTCCTATGATCAGTTTGGTGTGATAACTATTTAGCGCAGTAACTTCCTATGATCCTATGATTGGTTTGATGTGATAATTATTTAGCCCAGTAACTTCCTATGATCCTATGATTAGTTTGGTGTGATAACCATTTAGCCCAGTAACTTCCTATGATCAGTTTGGTGTGATAACTATTTAGCCCAGTAATTTCCAATGATCCTGTGAATAGTTTGGTGTGATAACTATTTAGCCCAGTAACTTCCTATGATTAGTTTGGTGTGATAATTATTTAGCCCAGTAACTTCCTATGATCAGTTTGGTGTGATAACTATTTAGCCCAATAACTTCCTATGATTGGTTTGATGTGATAACTATATAGCCCAGTAACTTCTTATGATCCTATGATTGGTTTGGTGTGATAACTATTTAGCCCAATAACTTCCTATGATTAGTTTGGTGTGATAACTATTTAGCCCAATAACTTCCTATGATTGGCTTGATGTGATAACTATATAGCCCAGTAACTTCTTATGATCCTATGATTGGTTTGATGTGATAATTATTTAGCGCAGTAGCTTCCTATGATTAGTTTGGTGTGATAACTGTTTAGCCCAGTAACTTCCTAGGATTAGTTTGGTGTGATAACGGTTTAGCCCAGTAACTTCTTAAGATCCTATGATTGGTTTGATGTGATAATTATTTAGCCCAGTAACTTCCTATGATTAGTTTGGTGTGACAACTATATAGCCCAGTAACTTCCTATAATTAGTTTGGTGTGATAACTATTTAGCCCAATAACTTCCTATGATTAGATTGGTGTGATAACTATTTAGCCCAGTAACTTCCTATGATTAGTTTGGTGTGATAGCTATTTAGCCCAGTAACTTCCTATAATCCTATGATTAGTTTGGTGTGATAACTATTTAGCCCAGTAACTTCCTATGATTAGTTTGGTGTGACAACTATTTAGCCCAGTAACTTCCAATGATCCTGTGATTAGTTTGGTGTGATAACTATTTAGCCCAGTAACTTCCTATGATTAGTTTGGTGTGATAACTATTTAACGCAGTAACTTCCTATGATCAGTTTGGTGTGATAACTATTTAGCCCAGTAACTTCTTAAGATCCTCTAATTGGTTTGATGTAATAATTATTTAGCCCAGTAACTTCCTACGATCCTATGATTAGTTTGGTGTGATAACTATTTAGCCCAGTAACTTCCTGTGATCAGTTTGGTGTGATAACTATTTAGCCTAGTAACTTCCTATGATTAGTTTGGTGTGATAACTATTTAGCCCAGTAACTTCCTATGATTAGTTTGATGTGATAACTATTTAGCCCAGTAACTTCTTATGATCCTATGATTGGTTTGATGTGATAATTATTTAGCCCAGTAACGTCCTATGATTAGTTTGGTGTGATAACTATTTAGCCCAGTAACTTCCTATAATTAGTTTGGTGTGATAACTATTTAGCCCAATAACTTCCTATGATTAGATTGGTGTGATAACTATTTAGCCCAGTAACTTCCTATGATTAGTTTGGTGTGATAGCTATTTAGCCCAGTAACTTCCTATAATCCTATGATTAGTTTGGTGTGATAACTATTTAGCCCAGTAACTTCCTATGATTAGTTTGGTGTGACAACTATTTAGCCCAGTAACTTCCAATGATCCTGTGATTAGTTTAGTGTGATAACTATTTAGCCCAGTAACTTCCTATGATTAGTTTGGTGTGATAACTATTTAGCGCAGTAACTTCCTATGATCAGTTTGGTGTGATAACTATTTAGCCCAGTAACTTCTTAAGATCCTCTAATTGGTTTGATGTGATAATTATTTAGCCCAGTAACTTCCTATGATCCTATGATTAGTTTGGTGTGATAACTATTTAGCCCAGTAACTTCCTATGATTAGTTTGGTGTGATAACTATTTAGCCCAGTAACTTCCTATGATCCTATGATTAGTTTGGTGCGATAACTATTTAGCCCAGTAACTTCCTATGATCCTATGATTAGTTTGGTGTGATAACTATTTAACACAGTTAACTTCCTATGATCCTATGATTAGTTTGGTGTGACAACTATTAGGCCCAGTAACTCCCTATGATCCGTTGATTAGTTTGGTGTGATAACTATTTAGCCCAATACCTTCCAATGATCTTATGATTAGTTTGGTGTGATAACTATTTAGCCCAGTAACTTCCTATGGTTAGTTTGGTGTGATAACTATTTAGCCCAGTAATGTCCAATGATCCTATGATTAGTTTGGTGTGATAACTATTTAGCCCAGCAACTTCCAATGATAAGTTTGGTGCGATAACAATTTAGCCCGGTAACTTTCTATGATTAGTTTGATGTGATAACCATTTAGCCCAGTAAGTTTATATGATCCTATGATTAGTTTGTTGTGATAACTATTTAGCGCAGTAACTTCCTATGATCCTATGATCAGTTTGGTGTGATAACTATTTAGCCCAGTAACTTCTTATGATCCTATGATTGGTTTGGTGTGATATCGATTTAGCCCAGTAACTTCCTATGATTGGTTCGGTGTGATAACTATTTAGCGCAGTAACTTCCTATGATCCTATGATTAGTGTGGTGTGATAACTATTTAGCCCAATAACTTCCTATAATCCTATGATTAGTTTGGTGTGATAACTATTTAGCCTACTAATTTCCTATGATTAGTTTGGTATGACAACTATTTAGCCCAGAAACTTCCTAGGATTAGTTTGGTGTGGTAACTATTTAGCCCAGTAACTTCCTATGATCCTAGTATTGGTTTGGTGTGATACATATTTAGCCCAATAACTTCCTATAATCCTATGATTAGTTTGATGTGAAAACTATTTAGCCCAGTAACTTTCTATGATCCTATGATTAGTTTGGTGTGATAACTATTTAGCCTGGTAATTTCCTATGATCAGTTTGGTGAGATAACTATTGAGCCCAGCGACTTCCTATGATCTTATGATTAGTTTGGTGTGATAACTACTTAGCCCAGTACCTTCCTATGATCAGTTTGGTGTGATAACTATTTAGCCCAGTAACTTCCTATAATCCTATGATTAGTTTGTTGTTATAAATATTTAGCCCAGTAACTTTCTATGATCCTATGATTGGCTTGGTGTGGTAACTATTTAGCCCAGTAGCTTCCTATGATCACGTTGGTCTGATAACTATTTAGCCCTGTAACTTCCTATGATCAGTTTGGTGTGACGACTATTTAGCCCAGTAACTTCCTATGATCCTATGATTAGTCTGCGGTGATAACTATTTAGCCCAGTAACTTCCTATGATCGGTTTGGTGTGATAACTATTTAGCCCGTAATTTCCTATAATCCTAGGATCAGTTTGGTGTGACAGCTATTTAGCTCAGTAACTTCCTATGATCCTATGATTAGTTTGGTGTGATAACTATTTAGCCTAGTAACTTCCTATGGTTAGTTTGATGTGATAACTATTTAGCCCAGTAACTTCCTATGATTAGTTTGGTGTGATAACTATTTAGCCCAGTAACGTCTTATGATTGGTTTGGTGTGATAATTATTTAGCCCAGTAACGTCTTATGATCTTATGATTGGTTTGGTGTGATAATTATTTAGCCCAGTAACTTCCTCTGATTTGTTTGGTGTGATAACTATTTAGCCCAGTAACTTCTTATGATTAGTTTGGTGTGATAACTATTTAGCCCAGTAACTTCCTATGATTAGTTTGGTGTGATAACTATTTAGCCGAGTAACTTCCTATGATTAGTTGGGTGTAATAACTATTGAGCCAAGTAACTTCCTTTGGTCCTATGATTGGTTCGGTGTGATAACTATTTAGCCCAGTAACTTCCTATGATTAGCTTGGTGTGATAACTATTTAGCCCAGTAACTTCCAATGATTAGTTTGGTGCGATAACTATTTAGCCCAGTAACTTCCTATGATCCTATAATTAGTTTGGTGTGTTAACTATTTAGCCCAGTAACTTCCTACGATTAGTTTGGTATGATAACTATTTAGCCCAGTAACTTCCTATGATTAGTTTGGTATGATAACTATTTAGCCCAGTAACTTCCTATGATCCTATAATTAGTTTGGTGTGTTAACTATTTAGCCCAGTAACTTCCTACGATTAGTTTGGTGTGATAACTATTTAGCCCAGTAACTTCTTAGGATCCTATGAGTGGTTTGATGTGATAATTATTTAGCCTAGTAACTTCCTATGATTAGTTTGGTGTGATAACTATTAAGCCCAGTAACTTCCTATGATTAGTTTGGTATGATAACTATTTAGCCCAGTAACTTCCTACGATCCTATAATTAGTTTGGTGTGTTAACTATTTAGCCCAGTAACTTCCTACGATTAGTTTGGTGTGATAACTATTTAGCCCAGTAACTTCCTATGATTAGCTTGGTGTGATAACTATTTAGCCCAGTAACTTCCAATGATTAGTTTGGTGCGATAACTATTTAGCCCAGTAATTTTCTATGATTGGTTTGGTGTGCTAACTATTTAGCACAGTAACTTCCTATGATTAGTTTGGTATGATAACTATTTAGCCCAGTAACTTCCTATGATTAGTTTGGTATGATAACTATTTAGCCCAGTAACTTCCTATGATCCTATAATTAGTTTGGTGTGTTAACTATTTAGCCCAGTAACTTCCTACGATTAGTTTGGTGTGATAACTATTTAGCCCAGTAACTTCTTAGGATCCTATGAGTGGTTTGATGTGATAATTATTTAGCCCAGTAACTTCCTATGATTAGTTTGGTGTGATAACTATTAAGCCCAGTAACTTCCTATGATCAGTTTGGTGTGATAACTATTTAGCCCAGTAACTTCCTATGATCCTATGAATAGTTTGGTATAATAATTATTTATACAAGTAACTTCCTATGATCAGTTTGGTGTGGTAACTATTCAGCCCAGTAACTTCCTATGATCCTATGATTAGTTTGGTGTGATAACTATTTAGCGCAGTTAACTTCCTATGATCCTATGATTAGTTTGGTGTGCTATTTAGCGCAGTTAACTTCCTATGATCCTATGATTAGTTTGGTGTGACAACTATTTAGCCCAGTAACTTCCAATGATTAGTTTGGTGTGATAACTATTTAGCCCAGTAACTTCCTATGATTGGTTTGGTGTGATAACTATTTAGCCCAGTAACTTCCTATGATTAGTTTGGTGTGATAACTATTCAGCCCAGTAACTTCCTATGATTAGTTTGATGTGATAACTATTTAGCTCAGTAACTTTATATGATCCTATGATTAGTTTGATGTGATAACTATTTAGCGCAGTTTACTTCCTATGATTAGTTTGGTGTGACAGCTATTTAGCCCAGTAACTTCTTATGATCCTATGATTGGTTTGGTGTGATAAGCATTTAGCCCAGTAACTTCCCATGATCCTATGATTAGTTTGGTGTGAAAACTATTTACCCCAGTAACTTCTTGTGATCCTATGATTGGTTTGATGTGATAACTATTTAGCCCAAAAACTTCCTATGATTAGTTTGGTGTGGTAACTATTTATCTCAGTAACTTCCTATGATTGGTTTGGTGTGATAACTATTTAGCCCAATAACTTCCTATGATTAGTTTGGTGTGATAACTATTTAGCCCAGTAACTTCCTATGATTAGTTTGGTGTGATAACTATTTAGCCTAATAACTTCCTATGATGTTATGATTAGTTTGGTGTGAAAACTATTTAGCCCAGTAACTTCCTATGATTAGTTTGGTGTGATAACTATTTAGCCCAGTAACTTCCTATGATTAGTTTGGTGTGATAACTATTTAGCCCAGTAACGTCCTATGATCCTATGATTAGTTTGGTGTGATAACTATTTAGAACAGTTAACTTCCTATGATCCTATGATTAGTTTGGTGTGATAACTATTTAGCCCAGTAACTTCCTATGATCCTATGATTAGTTTGGTGTGATAACTATTTAGCCCAGTAACTTCCTATGATCAGTTTGGTGTAATAACTATTTAGCCCTGTAACTTCCTATGATCAGTTTGGTGTGATAACTATTTAGCCCAGTAACTTCCTATGATTAGTTTGGTGTGATAACTATTTAGCCCAGTAACTTCCAATGATCCTGTGATTAGCTTGGTGTGATAACTATTTAGCCCAGTAACTTCCTATGATTAGTTTGGTGTGATAACTATTTAGCCTAGTAACTTACTATGATTAGTTTGGTGTGATAACTATTTAGCACAGTAACCTCCTATAATCCTATGATTAGTTTGGTGTGATAACTGTTTAGTTCAGTGACTTCTTATGATCCTATGATTGGTTTGGTGTGATAATTATTTAGCCCAGTAACTTCCTATGATTAGTTTGGTGTGATAACAATTTAGTCCAGTAACTTCCTATGATCCTATGATTAGTTTGGTGTGATAACTATTTAGCCCAGTAACTTCTTATGATCGGTTTGGTGTCATAACTATTTAGCCCAGTAACTTCCTATGATTAGTTTGGTGTGATAAGTATTTAGGCCCAGTAACTTCCTATCATCCTATGATTAGTTTGCTGCGATAACTATTTAGTCCAGTAACTTCCTATGATTAGTTTGGTGTGATAACTACTTAGCCCAGTAACTTCCTATGATTTGTTTGGTGTGATAACTATTTAGGCCAGTAACTTCCTATGATCTTATGATTAGTTTGGTGTGATAACTATTTAGCCTAGTAACTTCCTATGATTAGTTTGGTGTGTGAACTATTTAGCCCAGTAACTTTGTATGATTAGTTTGGTGTCATAACTATTTAGTCCAGTAACTTCCTATGATTAGTTTGGTGTGATAACTATTTAGCCCAGTAACTTCCTACGATTTGTTTGGTGTGATAACTATTTAGCCCAGTAACTTCCTATGATTAGTTTGGTATGATAACTTAGCCCAGTAACTTCCTATGATTAGTTGGGTGCAATAACTATTGAGCCAAGTAACTTCCTTTGGTCCTACGATTGGTTCGGTGTTTTAACTATTTAGCCCAGTAACTTCCTATGATTAGTTTGGTATGATAACTACTTAGCCCAGTAACTTCCTATGATTAGTTTGGTGCGTTAACTATTTAGCCCAATAACTTCCTACGATTGGTTTGGTGTGATAACTATTTAGCGCATTAACTTCCTATAATTAGTTTGGTGTGATAACTATTTAGCCCAGTAACTTCCTATGATTAGTTTGATGTGATAAGTATTTAGCCCAGTAACGTTATATGATCCTATGATTAGCTTGTTGTGATAACTATTTAGCGCAGTTTACTTCCTATGATTAGTTTGGTGTGACAACTATTTAGCCCAGTAACTTAATATGATCCTATGATTGGTTTGGTGTGATAACTATTTAGCCCAGTAACTTCCTATGATCCTATGATTAGTTTGGTGTGATAACTATTTAGCCCAGTAACTTCTTGTGATCCTATGATTGGTTTGGTGTGATAACTATTTAGCCCAATAACTTCCTATGACTAGTTTGGTGTGATAACTATTTAGCCTAGTAACTTCCTATGACTAGTTTGGTGTGATAACTATTTAGCCTAGTAACTTCCTATGATTAGTTTGGTGTGATAACTATTTAGCCCAGTAACTTCCTATGATCAGTTTGGTGTGATAATTATTTAGCCCAGTAATTTCGTATGATCCTATGATTAGTTTGGTGTGATAACTAGCCCAGTAACTTCCTATGATCAGTTTGGTGTGATAACTATTTAGCCCAGTAATGTCCTATGATCAGTTTGGTGTGATAACTATTTAGCCTAGTAATTTCCTATGGTTAGTTTGGTGTGATAACTATTTAGCCCAGTAACTTCCTATGATTAGTTTGGTGTGATAACTATTTAGCCCAGTAACTTCTTATGATCGGTTTGGTGTGATAATTATTTAGCCCAGTAACTTCCTACGATTTGTTTGGTGTGATAACTATTTAGCCCAGTAACTTCCTTTGATCTTATGATTGGTCTGGTGTGATAACTATTTAGCCCAGTAACTTCCTATGATCCTATGATTAGTTTGGTGTGATAACTATTTAGCCCAGTAACTTCCTATGATTAGTTTGGTGCGATAACTATTTAGCCCAATAACTTCCTATGATTGGTTTGGTGTGATAACTAGCCCAGTAACTTCTTATGATCCTATGATTGGTTTGATGTGATAATTATTTAGCCCAGTAACTCCTTATGATCCTATGATTAGTTTGGTGTGACAACTATTTAGCACAGTAACTTCCTATGATCAGGTTGGTGTGACTATTTAGCCTAGTAACTTCCTATAATCCTATGATTAGTTTGGTGTGATAACTATTTAGCCCAGTAACTTCCTATGATTAGTTTGGTGTGATAACCATTTAGCCCAGTAACTTCCTATGATTAGTTTGGTGTGATAAGTATTTAGCCCAGTAACTTCCTATCATCCTATGATTAGTTTGCTGCGATAACTATTTAACCCAGTAACTTCCTATGATCCTATGATTAGATTGGTGTGATAACTACTTAGCCTAGTAACTTGCTATGATTTGTTTGGTGTGATAA
This sequence comes from Protopterus annectens, assembly GCF_019279795.1. NCBI lineage: Eukaryota > Metazoa > Chordata > Ceratodontiformes > Protopteridae > Protopterus > Protopterus annectens. The sequence goes on along the minus strand of NC_056745.1, from coordinate 123,840,470 downwards.
CTGTTTAGCCCAGTAACTTCCTAGGATCGTTTTGCTGTGATAACTATTTAGTCCAGTAACTTCCTATGATCCCATGATTAGTTTGGTGTGATAACTATTTAGCCTCGTAACTTCCTATGATTAGTTTGGTGTGATAACTATTTAGCCCAGTAACTTCCTATGATTAGTTTGGTGTGATAACTATTTAGCCTAGTAACTTCCTATGATTAGTTTGCTGTGATAAGCATTTAGCCCAGTAACTTCCTATGATTAGTTTGCTTTGATGACTATTTATTCCAGTAACTTCCTATGATCCTATGATTAGTTTGGTGTGATAACTATTTAGCCCAGTAACTTCCTATGATTAGCTTGGTGTGATAAGTATTTAGACCAGTAACTTCCTATGAGCCTATGATTAGTTTGGTGTGATAACTATTTAGCCCAGTAACTTCCTATTATCAGTTTGGTGTGATAACTATTTAGACCAGTAACTTCCTATGATTAGTTTGGTGTGATAAGTATTTTTATCATTTTCCTTTCAGAAGTCAGACAAGATTCTACAACCTTTTATACAAGTTAACATAACAGCGGGTTTTATGCCTCTGAATAACTGAACAGTAACTCATTCAGACGATGCATAAAAGTTAGAAATGGCTGTAAATCTTGCAGCAAAACACTACTGAGGTAAGTAGTTGTACTTGATTAATTGTTGCCATACTAGAACAGAAGCCTTTACATGCAAAATGAATACAGGACAACAAAGCCATTTTAAGGATGGTTAATGTTTTATTCTAACAAGCTCTCAGATACAGTGAGACATACATGCACACAAACCTTTTAAGAAACAATTTACAAAAAAAAGACACTAAACCTTCTAAGCATGAATGATGTGAAACGTCTTTAAAATAAACTACATAACTGTTCATCTAGTAGTAAAATAACAGCAGATGAAGAACAGTTGGACCAGTATACCACATACAGAAAAGTGCAGAGATGTGTAACCCGCTATTCTGGCACCACTCTCTACTCCAAGTTGGGAAACAAAAATTAAAAAGTTCTCTGCTATGGAGCACAAAGTGCTTCAATTCCAGAAAAAAAGTCTTCTTTCCTTTCAAACTATGCCACACATGGAGTGGTAAAGCACTTTATTTCTTAAAAAAATTACCTTTTTAAAACTGTAGCAAACTGCTTATTACAAAGTTACATGCAGCTGCATCAGTTTACACCACACACAGAGGACTCAAGTGTTTCAGTTCTTATAAAAAAACTTTTATAGCATAGCAAGCAGCTGCTACAGTTTATGCCACACAATGCACACATTGAGCACTAAGAGCTTCCATTCTGACCCCAAATGCAATATTGGCATTTGAACAACAGTAATGCACTGTACTAAAGGCCGAGCGGCACCTACTGATTGCATCAGGGGGTAGCTAACACTCTGCCCTACCCTAGCTATATTTCTATAACTACACATATTACCCAAAAAATCATTTCTGAAAGGGAAGCAAAGCCTCTTGCAGCCTCATACAAATTCCAAGAAAAAATAAATGCAAAGTAAAAGAGGTGGCAGTACATAGTAACACTTGATTCCTCCCTTTCCATGACTGCTTTATCTCCAGTGTGGCAAATAATTAGTTTAATAATAATGGTCATGTGATCAGCAGCACTTGGCAGGAGAGGCACTGATGAGTTGGCATGTGCTGATAAGGTCTTTGGGGTATCTTATTAGCACATGAATAAATGCACATATGTATGATCATACATGCAGCCTACAGTGATAAAACTTGAAGATCAACCACCCAGGTAAAAAATACGCCATAAAAGCGATGTCATAATGAATGAGAAAGAGCAAAATTTTCTGAAAGTATTAGGAATGCTGCTGTGTTTGACACAGTGCCACATCGACTACTACCAAAATACAGAAGTGCAGTTACAAAGTAAAAATATGACTTCTGGATATTTACTTGCAGCACATTCACTTATTCCACTTCTGCAACTGTGCTCATATACTATGCATGGGAACCATCAGAAACTCACATATTCAGCAAAGCCTTGTAGTACCATGACATGGGTACCATGCACACACAAACAGATCATTTTGAGGATTACCAGTTCACTTATTCTAAATGAGGGGGAACCAAAGACTCCAGTAAAATGCAAGTCAAAGACAGACAAGACATGCATATTCCTCAAAGAATGCCTCTTAGGCATAAGTGAATCATAGAAAGAAGCTCAGAATAACACAAAATAATGGGAAAATAACTTTTGATTAACATAAGCAGTCTGGAAGTTGACAGAAATACTCTGAGGGAAGACAGACTGCAGGGTCCCAGACAGCGTCTCTCTGGGACACTAAAGAGAGTAGCTGAAATCCTAACCATCCACAGCAACTCTCTAAAGGAGATCTTCAGAGGAACTGACAGTGCTGGAAGAAAAACACTGCTGCAAAAAAGGCTGGTGGTCAGCTTTAGCAGTCCTTCAGAGAAATGAGGTGGGCCCATGACCTGATCTGTGTGTGTTGCACAAAGCCACTCACTGGCAATATTCCTTCATTACACAAGTGCACAGAAGCATGCACAAGATTGGGGGGGAAAAGACAGTACTGCTCCAAAAGTGACATGATTTGGACATTGCTCTATTCAGGAGTAGGTGCACAGGCTAGGACAGTAAGGAATGTTCTAATTTCCTTATTGCCAGGATACTGGACATGACACAAGCAACTCTCATGGCAAAGATGTTGGCATCCTCTGTCCCAAGTGTCTTTCATCTTAGTGCCCCTCCCCACCAGGGGAAAAAAACTGTCTCAAGTCTGACTGTAGAGGCTGGATGGTCGGCAGGCACAGGAGCAAAAATCAAAAAAGCAGACAGACATAGATGGCTAACAGACAGACAGACAATCACTAGTACAATTATAAAAGGCATTGCTAAAATTGCACCTGGTCTTCGACACCGCTTCCCAAGGAGTCATATTATAACAGTCAAATGCTTTAAAAAACGACCCATGTGCAGTAAGACAGCAAACTGGATGAAAGACAGAACCTCCACAGTACGAGTTGCAGGCGTTTCATCTGAAAGTGACCAGCAGTGTCCTTCAGGGCTTGGTGCTGGGACCTATCCATTTTGGCATTTACTTATCAGACCTCCAAGAAGAGAGCCAGGACCTCTGGCTAACAAAGTCTGCAGATGACTACAAACTGGGGGCTGCTATGAAGTCATCCTATGACACTGAAATCCTCAAAAATGAACTTACCCTAGTAAACTCTTGGTGTACTTAAAATGAGCTCAAACTAAATGCTAAGTATAGTATTATCACTTTTGGTAGACAACCCCTCCTCTCGTCAAACTGTCTAGATACCACACCTCTACAAAATGAAAATATAATTAGGGACCTCAGTACTTGGGATGATAGCTCTTTCTGTTTTGAACATTATGTATCAACAACGGTCAGGAAATCCTTTTATTTAGCCCAGCTAATTGTCAAAGGAATATCATCAAGCCGTAATAAGGTAACTGCTTCCTTATATTCAGCAATGACCAATTACGAGTACACTATCCCTTTTGGGATGTAACTCACTAAACATATACATAAGAAAGCACCAAATGTTTCTAATCAAATATATCACAGGTCTAAGGTCCCTAAAGTACTGAGAGAGGCTGGAAGCTCTAACCCTTCACTCAGTGTCTTGAGGGGAGACCTGACTCACTTACTGCTCAATTGAAGATCCAACTATCATGGACCTCCTGTTCCCCCACAATCCCAATATCTCCAACAATACTAGAACCAGGGACCTAAAATTCACCAACAAATAAATGAAACAAGATAACTCAGCACCTCCCAGTCTCTGGAATAAACTTCCCCTGCATGTTAATCAGTGCAACATGCTCTCTTACTTTAAATATGAACTAGATGACTGAATGCATAGCCGACAGTTTACTTCAGGACTGACGAACATTGTCCTCCTGGAGAAAGGAGGTGTTTCCTGACAGAGAGTACAGGCAAGGAGAGAATGGTCATGAGACTCCTTGACCTTGGGATACCTATGAATCTAAACTGCAGACAAATGAGAAGATTAAACAAGGGAAGGGATACTGGACTCATGAAGAAGGTACAAAGAAAATGTAATAGGTTGAGAACAGTGACAAGGAAAAACACACTCTAACAATGGAAAAGCAAGGACTTTACTTCCTACATATAAAGATGAATAAGGATAATATGGCTTGGGTCCAAAAACTACTGAAGGGAAGTCGTGACCATGACAGGAAGAACTAAACAGAGAGAGGGCATAATATGTAGATAAGAAGTGGGGTTTTTTTAACATCTTTTGTTGAACTGATTGCAGGAGGAGACTGGCTGTTTTTTTCTTCAATTAAAGCAGGGTGTGGGATTTTTGTTGTCAGGAAAAGTAGGTTCCCCCCAAAATGATGCTCTTCTGTATTTTGTGCATCAGGACAATGACTATACTGATATATATATATATATATAAACAGATAAACACACATGACATCAGCAAATGCAAAAACACCATACTCGTCACTCTCCAAAAACAATGTTCCACAAACTTCAAACCAATATTTTCAGAAACAATCACCTAATGACAGCTACACAATTTTTGAAGGGACTTCTAAGCATGTATGTTGAAAATATGATGTGAGCAACATGTTAAATGAAGTTATGGATGTTTGTTTTAATAGTTTAAAAAATATCTGACTTTCATCACTTTTGTAGTACAGTTTTAAGCTTGCAAATACTCAATGAGCCTTTGTTAACATTTTTACATTAAGTTTTCAAAATACCATCAATGAGTTTCTACCTCATGAACTTATGCAACTGTCATTATGCAACTCTATCCAAAAATGTCCATTTCACAAAGTGACTACACCTTTACAAAGACCCGAACTGTGACGGGTGCGATGTTTATGAACTGGGGACTTAGATGGTGTGTTAAAAATTCAATATGAACATTTTAACAAACTATAAAGTTATGAATGATTATGTGATTTACCAGTCAAAAAATAGATGAGAGTTTCAATGCTGAGTTGTAGACTTGGAACATCCATATGATCAACATTACCATAACAACTTACAGACTTTTCAAAATATCTAGGACTCTCATGAACCGCACAACTGTATATTCTCTCAAAAAAATAATTTCAAAAACAGACTTCAATACAGTTTTAAAAGAAATGTTCAATAACAGCTACATACATCATAAGGTGAGGACTCATGGCTAGTATGCTGAAAATTTGATGTGAAAATGTGAAAAAAAAAATGGCAAATTTGCAAATGTTTGTTTTACTAGAAAATATTGCTATTTTACTTGTGCCTCTTGTAAGCAGATGTCACATAATTGTCCTGGGCAAATGTCCTTCCTGCCTGGTTCTAGAAACGTTTGTGAAATACAAGCTCTACATTAGGCCATCAATGTGCATTATCATCAAGAGCAAATACATTGTCCAAACTCAACTGACACACAATTACTACTGAACTTGGTACTAACAATGGGCTCAAATTAAATGCTAAGAAGTGCAGTGTTACTGCTTTTTGTAGTTCTAAAATAGATATGTGCAAGCAGCTGGAGTTACTTGTTAGTAGTTGTGGAGTGATTTAAAGAACTCAGGGTAAAACAGAAAAAGGGAACACTAAATCTAAGATAGGGAAAAGCTTTACAGATTTTAGGATAAAAGACAGCAAAGAGGAACAACATGTCTAAGAAGGGGAAAAGCTCATCTCTCGACTGATAATGCTACACTATAATACTTAGCGTGTGGGCAGAGGGAAATATTGGTTTACTTCCATGGTCTGATACATCACTCATCCAAGAGAAAAAAGGTGCTATTAATGTGCTAGAAGTAAGCTTATAAAGTGGGAATCCGAAGTACAGAAATTAGAGAAGGACCAGTATTTAGGGATAAAACATTTAAGCTCCTGCTTCTGAAGGTAAAGGCTATCAGAGGCTGTTTTAGGGCAGCAAGATGATAGAAAGAAGAAAGGACAGGAAGCTGAACTGCTAAAGAGAAAAGTGACATGACAAAGAAGTAGAGGCACAAGGAAATAAAAGCACCCTAAAGCAGATATCTAAAGCTAGAATGTTCAAACACTATTCTGTCACTCAAAGCAGTATGACAGGCTTCAGCTGTGGGTGAAAATATATGACAAGTGGGGAGAAAGTTGTACCCCAAGTGCAAAAGTCAGTCTCGTTCGGCTGGGAATATAACGGTAAAGATCACAATATGTACACAGAACTTTAAGAATAACACAATATAAACATTACAAGCATGGCAAGATGGCCAAGTGGACAAGAGTGACTGCTTAGGTTACAAAGATAATAACAAGCATGTTGCATCTCACTTTTGCTTACCATTAAAGTACACAAAGCAAAAATCACCCATCTTACAACTTTTAGTAGCACCCCCTTGCTACATTAACATATTAAGAATGGAGAAAACATGTATGGAAGAGAAGGGAAATTCACTGTCAACGACAAACCAAGCTGCACAGAAAAATGAAAATCATAGCAAAGAATACTCCAAGCTGTCAAATGGATGGAGGCGAGACATTTTTTTGCTGATGAAAAGGTGAAAAGGCCAATACCTAGTTTAATTACATAGTAATGATGTCCAATCCCATTCAAAGTAACTTCTGACAATGTCAGCTCACAAATTCAGTGCTCCAAGAATTTGTTTCTCTGCATTTGTCAAATTTCTAAATTAAATCATTAAAGGAAAATTAAAAATATTACAAAAAAAACTGCGGGCAAAGTAAAACATAATGAACTGTTTGTGATTTGCAAGGATCCTAAACAATAGTTTAAAGTGGAAAAATTAGTTTTATGTACCTCTGGGTAACAGCATCACAATTCATACTGCAACCAGCCACCCAGCAAGCTTGCAATGATTTATGCCAAAATGAAATCATAACTGCCTTCAACAAGAAGCATTTCACAAGCCAATTTTTTTAAATTAAACCTTTTCAGACACAGCATATGAGATCTTCAGTTCTAGTTAAGAGTTTTTCCAGCACGTCAGTAAAGCCTGAGGAAATGAATGTAGGCCAGCTAACTCAAGTTTAAGAAAACGTAACAATGATGTCAATTTTCCAGTGGAAGGAAAGACGGTGATGCACAAAAGTTAATCAGGAAAAAAAAGAAATAATTCACTAAACATTGAACTGAACAGTTTTCTTCTAAATACCTAATAGTATGACCCCAGTATCGCCTAGAGCACAAGAAATTAAATCTGTGTGTTATTTTATTTACTGCTTTGTTCTCAAGCAACAAAGCTATTAAAGTATGAAAGTTAAACACAGACTAAAGGGGCATAACATAAAACCAAAGCCTCTGCCACAAGTATTCAGTTTAGTGTTCGATTTAAAATGTTTACTTGTGCATGTACTCATCATTAATGTAGACATTTGGGTATCTCCACTGCTGCAGTAATCACTCTTGGGATTTCTTGATTTGCAGAATTCCAAAACTAGTCTGAATAAGAGATTTTTCCATTATCCTTGACCTAGAAGACATCCCTTTTCACATGACAATGTTGGGGTGTAAAGGGTCATCCGCAGGCACCATTTATCAGGTCTTTATTGCCTTTGACCAGACCTGACTGTAAAAGTCCATAGAAGAACTTGGTATTATAAAGGGGAGGGGACCTAACTCAGGGAAAAAAGAAGAGTCCTAAAACGTAGAGGAGCACACCCACTCCAACCTGGGTGTGAAGGAGAAAAAAGTAGGTACATGGAGGGAATAGGTATAACAGTGCAAATACTCGAAGACCTACCCGTACAATGTATTACCTTCATCGTACTTCACAGTTCCGGGTATAGGTAAAACGGTGCAGATACCCGAACACCTACCCATACAACTGTACTACCTTCATCATACTTCACATTTCCGGGAATAGGTATAACGGTGCAGATACTCGAACATCTACCCATACAACTGTACTACCATCATCGTACTTCACAGTTCCAGTAATCACTCTTGGAAAGATTCCCAGAACTAAGGTCAGCTGGGTAGTTGGACAGATGAAGGGGCAGGGTAGACGAGGCCTTGCAGAACAGCTGATAAAAATCCTGCCCCTCATAGTAGCAGCCATGCTGTAGTATTTTAAGAAGAAATGGACAGAGGACGTTGTGCCTGTTTCCATGAAGGAGTGGGAAGACACTCCTCTGAGAAAGGCAATGGCAGCAGCCACTGCCCTAGTGGAGATGGGTGTGATCCTGTCTGGTACTAGTTTTCCATGACGCATACAGCAGAAGGCAATGCAATTGGCAATCCACTTAGACATTAACTGATCTTCCTTACTGCTTTTTTGCAATTTATGTTCTTATCCAAGTATAATTTGAATAGTCTGTGCCTGCAGTTTTCTTCTTTTTTTAAACATCTTTACTACATCAGAACTTAAACAATGAGAGAGTAATAAAAATATAAATCACAGTGACCTTTTTAATTTTCACGCAGCATACATGCTTTCTTTTCAACAATCACAATTTACTCCAACATTGCTCAGTGCCTGCCTTCTCTCAAACTTCACCTCACTCCTCCTGAACATTACTTTAAATAAATGGAATTTGTGGTAACAATGCAATTAGATGTATTTTGCTCCTTCCATTTTATAAAGCTCCCACTTCCAGTTCCTTTACAATACACAGCATTTCAATTATAGTGGTTCATAGGCAAATACTAAGCTATAAGTTTGCAAACTATTACAAGTAGTAAATATCCAGAACTCCGTATCATACCCTGCGCACCTTGTATCTTTGAGGTTAAGACCTAATCATTATGCCAACTCTCTCCTTTTGGTTTAGACTTTCATTTCCACTTTCTAGTAAATGCTTTTTTGGAAGCCAATACCATTCAACTAAGTAAAGCCTTACTACGGCTAGGCAATTCACAACCTATATCCCAGCTCAAAAGAACCATTTCCTTAGTTACAACCATTTGCTTCAGCAGCATTTCTGACAAAGTAGTCTGTAGGGAATTTTTATAACCTGCCAATTTGTTACACTCTTCCCCAAAAAACAAGTTCCTAATTACATTGCTCTTTCTCATTACACCTCCAACATTTGCTATCTGCCCAAGGAAAAACTCCCTGAAGACTGCTTGAATATAAAAATACCTATGAAAACACATCCAAGCAAAATTCCTAAACCTTCTGGACTTTCCCAATCTTCTGATTGACTGACTGACTGAAATGTCCACGGAGATCAGTTCTCTACCCCAGAAAACAAACTCAAGTAAACAACAAAATAAAAATAAAATAAATAAATTCTAATTGCAATCATGCATTATTATACAAACTCCTCCAATTACCAATTTTTAACTGCAGGTAATTCCAAACCACCTCAATCTAAGAGGAAAATCAACTTACCTTTTTTAACTCTTGCTCTCGTCCCATCCCTGCTGACTGATTATACATCACCATTTTATCTCATCTCTTACTATCTTAGTTATTAATAATTGAGCCTCATCTTCCTCTAATTAAGGCATAATTAAGTCTTCCATAAATATTTCTATTTGTGCCTGTTCTTGGCTGCCACCTTCCTCTGCTTTACATATATTTTAATAAAAAATGTCAGAAATATCTCTTACCACCTCCCTAGGCACTCTGTGGTTATTTTTCTTGTCAGAGACTCCCCAAATTTCATGAAAATCCTTTCTATCTTCTGTTGCCAAAGTCATTGTGCAAGTATGTACTCTAAAGATATCGAAAATACTAACAGCAGCCTTTCTAAATCCATGCATATTATCCAAAAAACTCCCTTATTTTTCTTTAGCACTCTGCAGTTGCTCCTATTTTTGCTCTGTGAGAGTCCCCTTATTCTGTTTGCTTGTGTCTTTCGGCTTTTCCCGGTTAGGGGTCGCCACAGTGGAACTCCGGTCCGCTAATGACTGGCAGTAGAGTTTTACGTGCTGGCTTGCCAGGCCTAACGCACAACCTTCAACGAAGGAAGGCCCGTTCACTCGTCACCATACAGAAGACGCTCTAACGGAGAATCCAACGGGCAACGTCTGTGAGGCGACAACGCTACCGCAGCACCACTACCGCAGTCAAAAATTGTCAAAAAAATCCTATTATTTCTTTTCCATATCTCTCGCTCTTATTTTCACTTTTATTTTATCCCATTCACTAGTTAACCCTCCAGAAGAAATTGCTGTCTTACCTAATAACTCTAGAATAACTTCCACTAAGTGTTTGTCAAGTTCTTCTCTTTTTAGCAAATAATTAGGAAAGCAGTCTCTCATTTTTACTTCATTACCTTTCTTAATTATCTTAGTTTTTACTGCTGCATGACCTGAAATAGTTATTGGATGTGCGTGTGTCAAAGCTTTCAATTAAATGGACATGTTCCCGGGAAATATAATTTCCATTAAATCTAGCCTAGTTATTGTACCTTGGGGAATAATATGTAAATTCTGAGTTCCTACTACTGAATTCACATCTTCCATTCCGAATATTCTCATGCAAGTTTTCAAAAATCTAATGTCTTTTATATTTTACCTTCTAGTTCACCTTCACTGCTTCAAATCAAGTTCCTGTCCCCACAATTCTTTCCCATTCAATAGCTATCATTCATTCGTTCACTCTCCAACACCTGCATTTTTTTAAATAGGGCTGTGGGGGTGCTGCAGCCCATCCCTGGCACACAGAGGGTGTAAAGAAAAGAAAATAATTATGGCTTGAACTCCAGTCGATTGCAAGACAAGCCCACGCTTTGACACACACACACTGCCAGGACACCTACTGCATGACTTTATGATGTGGGAGAAGGAAGTATCTAACAAAAACACATGTAAACAAAGACAGAACATGTAAGACTCCACAAAGAGGCCTTCCCAGCTGGGAACATAACTGCAGAAGCCAGTGCTGTGAGGCACAAATGATAACTGCAACACCACTGTGCTGTCCTGTCCACAGACACCAAAATATCCACACTGTGCAAACCCAAAAGGGAATACAAGAAAAGTCAGAACACAGCACTGAAGCATGAGGAGTCGAAACAAATATTCTACATATGCATTTTTAAATAACTTAAAGAACTATGTTTATTCTTAAGTGAGGGAAGAGTTTGCCTACAAAGCTTCCCAGTGCCCTGAAATGATATGCAGTAAAAAGACCAACAATTAAAAGACATATACTATACTGTAAATCAAAGCCTGAATACAACAGTTCTATATTACTGGTTGTGGTTTCATATTTGGACATATCTGAGTTTATATTAAAGTCTTACAAGTTCATTTTTTTTATGACTTGGCATATACAGTAAACCAGGAAATAAACAAAACTAACAAAAGGAAGCAAAGTTACTGTATGGAAGTTTACAGAAAATAAACCTAAACAAGTGCAGACTGCTTAAAATTCTACTGGGTTCTGCGAGAGAGCAAGTACATCCCTGGCACTCAAAATAATCGGAATAATTTAACATTTTATCTCTAAGTTTGCCCAAATGCTGACAAAAGAACCATCATGTTTAGCAGAAAAACAATACTGTCTTCCCTTAGTAGCTCTGCATTCTCAAATACTACTGACTCTAAAATTAGCAAACATGTGGCGAATGTAACAGGCTGGGAATTTTGTTTCTGCTACATTAATTCAATCAGCACTTTTTATTTTTATTATGAAAATATCCTGTATTCGTCTACTACTAGTCCCGTTCAAGACTTTCAGTGTTTCATTATGTTGTTTTCAGACATAATATATTTGGAATTTTATTCATTAGTATTATGAATGGAAGAATATGTATGTGTGTGTTTTATAATACTGTATATGTATATATAGCTGTGTATGTACACATACATATACATACAGTGGATATAAAAAGTTTAACACCCCTGTTAAAATGCCAGGTTTTTGTGATATAAAAACATGAGATCACAATAAATTATTTCAAAACATTTCCCACCTTTAATGTGACCTATAACCTGTACAATTCAATTGAAAAACAAACAAATCTGTTACGAGAGAAAATGTACAATAAGGTGGTTGCATAAGTGTGCACACCCTTAAACTAATACTTTGTTGAAGCACCTTTTGACTTAATTACAGCATTCAGTCTTCTTGGGTACACACCTGCCATCAATTAGAGAGACTCTGATTAACCCCAAATAAAGTTCAGCTGTCCTAGTAGGATTTTCCTGACATTTACTCAGTTCCCTGCTACAGCAAAAGCCATGGCTTGCAGAGAAGTTACAAAGCATCAAAGGGATCTCATTGCTGAAAGATCAGTCAGAAGAAAGGTACAAAAAATGTCCACAGCACAGGATATACCATGGAACACAGTGAAGATAGTCATCAAAAAGTGGAGAAAATATGGGACAACAGTGATGTTGCAAAGAACTGGACATCCCTCCAAAACTGATGAAAAGACAAGACGAAAACTGGTCATAGAGACGACAGGAAACCTACAGCAACACTGAAGGAGCTGCAGGAATTTCTGCAAGTACTGGTTGTGTACTACATGTGACAACAATCTCTCGTATTCTCCATATGTCTGAGCTATGGGGTAGGGTTACAAGACAGAAGCCTTTTCTTGCAAAAAAACAAAAAAACAATCCAAGCCAGGCCAAAATTCGCAAAACTATACATCAAGTCTCCCAAAAGCATGTGGGAAAATGTGTTATGGTCTGATGAGGCCAAGGTTGGACTTTTTGGCCACAATTCCAAAAGGTAAGTTTTGTGCAAAAACAGAACTTCGCATCAGCAAAAGGACACCATCCCCATGGTGAAGCATGGTGGTGGCAGTATCATGTAGGGGTTGCTTTTCTTCAGCTGGAACTGGGGCTTTAGTCAAGGTGGAGGGAATTATGAACAGTTCCAAATACCAGTCACTTTTGGTCCAAAACCTTCAGGCATCTGCTAGAAAGCTGCAGATGAAAATGAATTTAACCTTTCAGCATGACAATGACCCCAAGCATATATCCAAATCAACAAAAGAATGGCTTCACCAGAAGAAAATTCAAGTTTTGGAATGGCCCAGCTAGAGACCAGACCTAAATCCAATAGAAAATCTGTGGGGTGACCTGAAGAGGGCTGTGCACAAGAGATGCCCTCGCAATCTGACAGATTTGAAGCGCTTTTGCAAAGAAGAGTGGGCAAATATTGCCAAGTCAAGATGTGCCATGCTGATAGACTCCTACCCAAGAAGACTGAATGCTGTAATTAAATCAAAAGGTGCTTCAACAAAGTATTAGTTTAAGGGTGTGCACACTTATGCAAACAGCTTATTGAATGCTTTTTATTTTTTATATTTTTCCCCTAACAGATTTGTTTTCAATTGAATTGCACAGGTTATAGGTCACATTAAGGGTGGGAAAAGTTTTGAAATGATTTATTGTATCTTTTTTATATCACAAAAGCCTGGCAATGTTAACAGGGTTGTGGAAACTTTTTATATCACTGCATATGTGCTGAGTCATGGATTACGTTGATTTCTACTTGGTCAAACTTTTGCATGGCAGCATTGAATCAAACTGTTTAATTGCTACGGCTGAAGAATGAAGATTAAGTGTTTAGAATTCAGCAGTGCAAGTAAATCAGTCTTGTTTGTTTCTCTCACTTAAACTGCTATCTTGCTGTGCAGTGTGTGTATTTTTTGAGATCAGCATACAGTCGAGGAAGGGAATTTTTCCTTTTCCACACTGTTGCATGATCCTGAAGTTGGTACATTTAAAGCATGGATGCAGGAGTCTTGCGCCCTGCCAAAATGCCATTTTTGTTTTTGTTTTTCTTTGTTTTTTTTTTTTTGTTTTTTAAATGGTATTTGAATGGTTCACTGGAACCTGTTGAACTTGATCTTCTCCTCTTCAACAGTATGCTTCCCTATGGAAGCCATGTTTGTTTTACTGACATTAGTAGAAGGATAATATTTAAAAATAAAAAATGGTACTCTCAAACAATTTATAAGTTACTAGGAGTTGCAAGTGCAGCACCCAAATGCCTGATATATTTCCACTATCACTTGAGAAAAAAGATGAAACCCCTTAAAACTAACTTCATGGGACTGCTAAGGCTGGATTAAAGAATCAAACTGGCAATAATTGCAGCCAGTTCTTTGAGATAAAACTGGTAAAATAAGTCATCTTGAAAGGAAAAGTAGATGTCAGCAGCTGCTTGAAGCTTTGTCATCTACAAAGGCGATAGAAATACATTGTCAAGTCAGCTCCAGTGGAATTGAGAAATAAACCATGACTACAGCGACCCAAGTTAGAGTATCAGCTTGTGTATTAGATGGAGATGACAGGGCGGGGGTGTGCCCATCCTAGGAGGAACAGAATGCTTACAACCACAAACTCTTGGAGGACAGGCACATCCTGAGGGCATATGTTCAAGCACACCAAGCTACTCCCTGGTGAAAGCCTTCATTAATGACTATTTGGGACACAGACTTGTTGGGGGAAGGCAATATGGGTCTCTGCAATAACACAAGTAGTTCATCCCCCTGCCCAGCGGGGCGGGATTATGCCGCACAAATGCCCTCATTGCCAGGATCCTGACTAGAGCAGAACTAACCATTATGGCTGCATGTTTAACAACTCCTCTGCATGGCTGTTACCCCAGGACTGTACTGGAATAATTCTCTAGTATGGGTAGCATAACTGGCAAGTTCCAACAATGGGAGGGCTGATGATCAGTAAGACGATGACAACAAGCACCTAGGATAAAAAGAAGCTTGCTGTTAAGAATTAAACTGCAAATAACAACATTCCATATACTAGTCAAAGGATGACTGCACATGTCTGAAATGAACACCAATTACCTACAAAGCCTTCACAGGACAGACCAAGCATCCTTAAAATGATTTGTAAGCCTGGCATTTTTGGCCAACACTGAAAACTAGAGCAATTTTCAAGATAACACATATTTCATCTCATCTCCAAGATTGCTATGAAACTTCATTTTTCTTGGATACATGGTTCCCCTTAATTCTTTCTGGGTCAAACAGATACAAATTTGCACTACCTAGTTTTGTATAAATTACAGATGCCACTTACACTGGAAGTTCATTTTTTATTTCAGTTTACTTGGATATGTGGTTCCCCTGAATCCTCCTGGGCTACACAGGAACAAAATTGCACTACCTAATTTTGTATGAATTAAAGATGCCACTTTCACAGTCAACTGCAACAAAGACCACCAGCTCCCCAGCATGATAATTACTGGAAGAGTATACTGAAGATTAGCGAGGCAGTAAGTCCCACTATGCACGTAATAACTATCTGCTCCCTTCCCCCAGCCTTTTATTTTTAGCCAAGTTCTGATTTGATTGCTTTATTGTTATTTTGTGTAGATGAAGAGGAATGCTGGCATTACCTCATGTTACTTCTATACCAACAAGTTATTGAAATATTTCCTAGTGAATTTAAATAAATTCTGCTCCAACTACATCTTTCAAAATTACATCTGTAGTACATTTTTAATCACATTTACTTGCAACAGGATAGACTGTCTCTAGTTCCTGACTTCAATATTATGAGTTTTATCACCTGTTACTAAAGTCTCATTTTCAAATTACAATGTTTTTCGATGTGACTTACATACTCTATTTCTGGATACTCGTTATCTTACGAGGGTTCTTTTACTATCTCTAATTCATCATTTATTATTGTTTGCTATAGCCAATATTTTAGTGATGGCTTGTCTGTGTTTCCCACAGTCTGCACTCTTAATAGTCACATGGATATTCTGTTTAGCATTTTGACTTAACTAAATAAGTACATCAACCTAGACACTACTAGCTAAGAGTGTTAAAAAAAAATATGCCAGTGCCCATTGATTATTACCATAACTGAAGGCTGTCCGACTCATCTAGCCAATAGAACTGCATGTTGCATAAGTGCTATACAAACCTGCACAAGCAAAGGGAAAAACTACACAAATGATCACAGTTTACTGAAGGTGGGGCAAGCTCTGCTGTACCCCACATTATTCCTTAACTGTGTTTACTCCAGAGCTGGAAAATTTCAGGTAAAAGGGAGCACTTATTTGTCTGTACACCCTTTCGGAGCAAGAATAATTTAGACAGTGTATAGGAGGCAAACACACCAACCCAGGAAACAGAGAAAACGTGTCCTCTGCAAATTATCTTCAATTCTTGAATTGGCGAATGTCATTCTTCAATGTTACCATTTTTTGATGCAGTATGACATTATGTGACTTGTGATTCAACTACCTTCTTCTCAAGCCTGAATCTCAGTGATGTCACTGTGGTAAGAAGTCAGTCACTGCTGTCTGATATAATGTAGTCCCTTAAATAAATGGGGCAAAACGGTGCAGAAAAAGAGCAGCAAATCTAATGTAATATGGTATTACTGAACGGGCAGAGCTGTTAAACAAGGGAATGTAGAGATGCACAACATCCTGATTTTGTCCCAAAGGACACTCAGCTAGCACATGCAATGACACCCAGAGTGGCAATGAAGGAATGCCTGTTTGCTGACACAGTCCAAATACAATGCACAGTAAGGAGAGAAACTCAAACACTAAGGTGACTGGGTACAGCAAGGAGATAAGATTAAGACAATAAAAGTCTCATACAATTTACTCCAAAGAAGAGAATGCCCACTTGTCTTGTTAAGATGACCAGTACCATGATGCACAAAAGTCAAGATGCTGCAGTATGGGAGATGCTCAACCGATAGGGCGCTTCCAAGTGATGAAACCTTCAGCTGGTAAATGCAAAATGCAAGTATGACATTGAGATTATCTTGTGCAAATCTCCTGTCCAGCCTTCTCATTGTAAGTTTAAAGAGCCTAAGTTAGCATTTACAGAGGAAAGGGCATATGCATTTAACTTTACAGGGGCCTATGCAAAGGGCTAATAAATTAAACTGAGCACTGTCACGCTACTTTTCACTGACAACATACTAACTTCGTTCTTCTTTGATAAGTAGCTATTAGATGTTTTAGTGGCAGTCAGCTGTGGAAACATACCAAAGTAACAACAAAAATATACAAATGGGAGTAATGAAAACATTTTTTTTTAGGATCACCAATGAGGACACAAACATGCCTGGTGCTATGTAAATGACTTCAAGTAGAAGGCTGTAAATTCAAGAGTGTTACGTGTTGGCAGACCAACAATGAGACGGACAATGCATATACACAGCTGGGATTAAGTCCCATACGACTTAATGGAGGACATAAATTTGAAGAATTCATAAATGTGGGTAAATACACAGTGGCTTAACTAGGTATACAGTACTACATGATGGCAGCAGTAGACGGCCCTTTTGGTAACAAGGGCACAGGCTATTCCATTTGGTTATAATACCTGGCAATGTAGTACCTTCAGTGTAGCTTCTGAAAGAAATTAACCCAAAATCATTTGCCAAGGTTCATACTACAGAGGAAATTATTTACACAAGGAAGAAGATGCTTATTTACTCCATTCTTTGCATTCAAAAGACCCCAACAATCTTTTATGATAACTGAAGAAATATGACTTCCAAAGAAAGTGTTTAGAAGCAGTAATCTATTGATTGAAAAACCTACAAATTCCTTAGTTAAAATTAGTGGTTGCTGACCTAGAAGAAAACAAGTGGATGTCCAGTGGACAAAGCTTGCAGTGAAGCAACAAAGTAAATATAACACCAGTGTGCACTTATGTACATCTGACAAAGTGCAATTGTGTAAGTTGCACTTGCCATAACAGTAGACACTGCAACAGTAGCCTTTTGGCTTTTATGGGCTGTAACCTACACAGGATGCAACAACTGGCTAGCTTCACAAAGTTCTGGCTCCCCTCAGCACCTTCACTCTGACTGCTGACTGACCAGTCCATTTGGCCAAAAGGCTACTGCAACAGTGAGAATGATGAACATCAGTAGCAATTTGAGGTGGCATGTGGACATTACAAGAGGGGAGAGCAAAACAGGAAACAAGAAAGATGAAGTGAAACCCAGTGAGTGAGAGTGGTTTATGTAATGTCAAATGGATCTATACATACGGGCGGGGTGAGTTACTGTCTTAGTATTGCCTAAAAGCACAGAAGACCGGAAAGCAAATGTTAGAGCTTTTCTCAGACATACACAGAGAGAGAGAGGGGCTGTCTGTACATATGTAACTGACCCAGGTGGACTAGTACTGAACAGATGAAGGTAGCTCTGAGATGTAAAGAAAATCAGTTAGCTTCTGAAAAGGTAATACAATGATGCTCATTATGGGAAGACTATACCAAAATCAAATCGTTTCTATAGACTGAAAGCGAAGCCTTGCTGAGTTACTGGACTGGTTTGACTTAAGAATGGGAATGTAGATCATTTTTAAAGGGCCTGTTGAGCTTCGATATTGAGAAACAGGCTGGCTCTGCAACAGGTACTAAGCATGCTGGATACTTTATGCTGTACACAAGCTTACGTCCAGGGAAAAGGACTGAAAATAATCATGGCAAACTGTTAAACATTTGGAAATGTGAACAGGGCGACATTGCCATCTTGTTTTTTTTTTTGAGTTAAAGCTGTTGACATATCAACTCAACAACCCAAGATGACAATTTACCCCATCCCAGGCACTGTGAACATTTCCTTTTTTGGCAAAGGTACCAATAAGTATAGCTTTGGTTTTAGATATACTCAACGAGTTGTTTAAGACTAAACCATTTGGCTAGGTAGGCAAGACCATTCTAAATAAATATGCATTAGAAGAGATACTTTCAGTAAAGCAGACAATGTTTATTCTACTGGTTACTGCTCAGAAAGACAGAGAAAAGTAGAGAGAAATAAAACACACACACCAACAGTGACAAAAAACACACGCACTTGGAAACAACTGTGTGGACTGAAAAGTTCCTGCCCTCCCTATCACAGAATAGTAGCACTTCAAAAACAATCATTTTTCATTCCCACATACAGTAGTTCAAAGAAGGTGTTAAAGCAGGGGGAAGTAGCTCAAAATTTTTTTCACCATCTTCCACCAGAAGTAAGAAGTGCCACAACAATTGTTTCTCTGCTCTCCCCTCAAAACACCACAATACTTCAGATCACTGAAAATAAAGTACTACAGTTAATACATCTTTCAAACAGCAGAGAACTTCACGGCCTGACTGCAGGAAAAGCCCAATGGTTGCACATGACTGCAACAGCCACTTTTCAGATCTACACTACCCTTCAAATATCTGAACAGTACCTTTTACTCCATCCAAAGGCCCAGGGCATCTGACAATGCAGATTTTCAGGACATAAGTAAAGTGCAACATGTTAACCTTAGAGATGCAGGCTGTTGGGTGGGTTATGGTACACTACTGTCTTTCAACGACCTGTAAGACTGTATAATAAGCAACACCCAAGGTGATGCTTATTAACAAGATAATCCTCTTCTGCCTCCCCAGTCTTGTATATGAGGTTGACAACTGTACATAATTTTTCCGGATTGTCCGGAAATAAAGGCTGTTGTCCGGATTTCACAGTGTAAATCCAGAAATTATTTTTCGCAGGCTCGACGCTCTCTCAGCAGTTGAAAAAAAAAACTTGACTGGTGCCTGCCGTGTCAGACTGCTGATGAAACATCAGCGAGTTATACACTAGTTGCTCACAACCGACACCAGTGTCACCTAACCTTATTGTTGAGGTTGCTAAGCAACCATATATGGCATATATGCGCATGCAAGCCATGTAGCATAGCATAGGGCTATAGAACTAACTAGTTACTCCACTCCACTGTCCACTCCACTCGAGAGTCGAGTTGCGATTCTGATTCAACGAACTTGTGTAAAAAAACATTCATGCAGCAACATTCAAATGCATTGCCTTGTGGACTGCCTCAAAAATATCATAGAAAAAGGCAATGCATTTGATGATGTTGTTGCTGGTGCCACTGCGTGAATGTTTTTTTTACATGAGTTTAAATTTTAAAAGTGTCCATGTGAGACTAGAGTGGTGGATGATTCTGCTTTTTGTGTGTATATGTATGCTTAATTATGCTGCAGCAGCTGCTGCCAATTGCAAGTCGTTGCTTGCCAATGCTAATGCCTACAGTACACAACACAACTACAAAAAAGAACCTAAACTGGCAGTTTCCTGCTTTGTTTGTTTCTGTGCCCGGTGAGTGCCTGGAATTGGAAAAGCTGGTATTACACTAGGATACCATTACCATTACCACATAGATCAGGCAAGCGTTTATGCCTTCTGTTTTTTTTTTTGTTTTTTTTTGAAGAGTTAAAGTTAAAAGGAGGCTGATTGCTCATGCTCACAACTGAAAAAGGACAGGCTACAACTTGTACAGTTGTACTGACACTGAGGTAGCTGGCCGGGTCTGTCAGGGTCACAGTCTTGGCACTTGGCAGCCAGGTGAGGTAGCCAGCCTGTCGTTTTTCAGTTGTGAGCATGAGCAGTCAGCCCTCTGTTTAACTGTAACTCTTCAAAAAAAAAAAAAAAAAAAACAGAAGGCATAAACTCCTGCCTGATCTACAACTACAAGATAAGTCAGTAGTACTAGTAATTAGTAAATGCATGGAGGGGTTTCTGACCGTGCTTTACAAAATGTTGATTGGTACAGGTCCATCCGTAGTACTAGCAGGTAAGCAGGAGGGTCGAGGGTGGAGTAGTCCTCAGTCCACAAAAGCTGTTGATCCGATCGTCTCGAGCGAGCCACATACAACTTGAAAACAACAACTCTTGTTTTCTCTGCTTCCTTTACCCAGTAACCGAACTGAAGCATTTCCCCTGAAGGTGTTTGGTTAATCTCAGTTTGCAAGTGAAAGCTGAGATAACCAATTACCACAGATTCAGCACCGCGCCAGAATTGAAGAAAGCAAACAGAAATCCATGTCTGACAGCTTCTGAGACCTCACGAGAGTGAGGCATGTATAACAACACCATGGATGCAGCCAACATGCAAAGAAAAAGCAAAGGTGACTGAATGTGTGGAAAACAACAAAAGGGAATTATCTTTTAGGTGGGAAGAAGAAGGGGTCGGGGGAAGGAAGAACTTACTGTAAAGAAGTCAATTGCTGTAGGTAGGTACAGTGTAATTTACAGAGAATAACTTTCATTGCACAGAAGGTATAAAAAAACAATAAATAATGCACAACAGCACAGTGCATTATCAATGGAATGGTGATCATTTTTTTCATAGTACTTTCCTTTGAATTGTACAGTCAGTATCAGAGTAGAGTAGTAAGTAAATGTGTGCGACCACTGACTATACAGACTCAGAGACAGATTCTAAACTTATAGATTGGTAGCAGTATGGAAGAAGAGTGGAACAATGTGGAAAGTATAGTAAAATTGAAAACCAGTGGGAAAAAGGGAGAAGATATGGTAAAGGCAGTCTAGTTTAGCTGTATGTAAAATGTAAAAGAAAGCATAACATTGGTGGTATATGTTTGTAGTTGTAGAGTTTTATCCTGGGAAAAGTGCAAGAGCAAAGTAAGGAATCAAAATTTAGGTATTGTGTGTTAGTTGTGATTTGAAGGAGTTTTAATTTTCAGTTTGAGGGAGAGAGAGAGTGTTGGTGTTCTACTTTTTTTTTTTTTTTTTTCTTTGAGACCTTTTAGTATAGTGAGTTCCCTGCTGCATTGATTTGGATTACAAATAGCTGTTTCTTTCTTTTGTGGAGCATAGAATTCTGCTTGCTTAGTAGTGCTCGATAATGCCATTTACAGTCGCAGAAGGCATGGGTAGTTTTCTACAGTAGTTTTCTGGTTTGTTAATGGGATTATGCATTGTTTGTCGCTAACTTAGCTAGCTCAATCCAGTCTGTTGTTGTAAGACTGCACAATGGTGTAGTTGTCAGCGAGATGACAGCAGTACAGAAGGAATATACGATTAAATTAATAATTTAAAATACTAAAATAAGATACTAAAAATAAAGAAAAAAATTGAAAGTTTTTTCTACAGCAGAAACAAAAAACAAATACAACACAGTAGAAATATAAGAATATATAACGAGCAGTACTATAAAGAGATAAAAAGGCACACATGTAAAAAAATTTACCACCAGCCATCACCAATGTATCTATGTATGCCATACACTTAACATTTATAGTTTTATAAGGCAGACTGATAGAGACGCATACTGTGGTGAGTTATGTAGATAGTTATGTAAATAGCAATGACATACTGTTGCACATAATGTTTTACCCATTTAGTGGGTTAGGCTATGGGTTTGTTGTTCAGCAGTCTGACTTAGTGAGTGACACTGTGTATTGGAAGAAGAAGCTGTTATGGTTATGGAATCTGGATGCCCAGGCTGCATCTAATGCTTTTTGTAGCGCTCCCTTGGAGTTTAGTTTCATGCATCTATTATATGTTTATATATATATGTTATGTTATATATATAATTCAAACTGTGCAATCATGCAGAGAGACTGTATATAATTGCATTCTGAATTAATAACAGTACAACAACTTTGATCTGTCCCCTTCAACTTGTTTCTTAATTATGTAGTTCATCACCAGTATGAACAGTAGTAGGTGGGTGCAAAACTACATCCTAATGCACATCCACACACCCACTGGAAATCCCTCTGAGTCCACACTGTTTGTACTTCAACAGTACTTGTGTCATTGGGCTCTTGTACTGTACATAGCCTGTATGAAGTCTACCGTTTCTGGAGCCTTTGAACTATCTTAGCACTGCCAATGCCAACATCAACTTTCTTGGAACCTTGTATGCTTTCTCCAAATCTAGAAATGCCCACTTGGACTCTTTCCACATCTCTAGCCTTTTCTCCACAGTCCACTGTCTGTCTCATTGCAACAGGTTTGTTTATTTGGTTAGTGTATCCCCCTGATCTGAACCCAAACTGCTCCTGTCTCACCCACCCTTACTTTCTTTTAGCACTATGATTCTACTTATTTCTTGATGAGGCCGGGGCAAGTAAATTATATTGTTTTCCTTTTCTACTAGGAAATTTAACAGACAAACAGGATTTGCTGTATCAGCATCATCACACATCTTGAAAAATGGATAATGGACTTCCTCCTGCACCTGTGAAGAAGAAGATAACCTCACGTCCCACTCCTACATGTGCGACTACTAAGGAAGACACTCCACCTAAAAAGAAACGACGAATTTGCGTGTTTCGACAGGAGTGGCTGAAGGATTCAGAATTCAAATCATGGTTATACTGGGATGATAAAAACGTCGACTTTGCCAGGTGTAAAGTTTGCTGCTGTTCATTTGCTGTCAGAACTGATAGACTTACAGGGGGCCGGAAACATGCAGCTGGTGACAAGCACAAACCAAACTTTGAAAGCCAAAAAATGTCAAGTACAGTGAAGCATTTCTTTCCTACCCCTAACTGTTTGGATGAAGAACAAGTTACTGCTTCCGAATTAGCAATGACGTTTCATGGAATACAACATCATCATAACTACTCTTCACAGGCTTGTGGTAATAAACTCTTTTTACAAATATTTTCCAGTTCCAAATTGAGCAAAAAAATGTCCTGTGGAAAAACCAAAGCAGAGTCATTCACTGAAAACATTTTATCACATCATTCCATGGAGCTGGCTATAAGGGAACTGCAACAAAATAAGCCACTCTCATTAGCAGCGGATGCTTCAAACAAAGGCAATTTGAAAATGTATCCCGTGTCAGTCAGGTTCTTTTCATCTAGCAGAGGTGTCACTGATTGTTTGATTGATTTCTATGCGGACAGTGATGAAATGGCAGATGGAGTAACAACCAAGATTATAGAAGTGCTAGAAAGCAATGGTCTTCAAGTTGAAAACTTAGTCAGCTACTGTGCTGATAATGCATCTGTCAACTATGGCAAGCGCCATTCCATTTTTACTAATTTAAAGACCAAACAGCCACTATCAATCAAAATCACAAAATCACAATCAAAGCAAACTGCAACTGCCATGTTCTGCACAACACTGCCAAACACGCATGCAAACAGCTAAGCTACGATGTTGAGCAGTTGATTGTCAAGGTGTACAATGAATTTTCATCAGCAGCTAAACGATTGGATGAGTTGAAATCTTGCTATGACTTTGCAGGGGAAGAATACGTTGCTTTATTGCGTCATATTCCTGTACGTTGGTTGTCTCTTGAACCTGCAGTTGAAAGGCTGATAAAATGCTGGACAGCTGTAACGATTTACTTCATCAGTGAAGGAAAACAGGAAACCAATAAATTGATTTGGAGTTTTATTTCAGATCAGGAAGATGGGTTGTTGAAGAATGGTGAACTTTCTGTCCCAGAATGCTACATCCATTTTGTGTACAGCTTCATGAGAGTGTTGACAACTAATATCACACAGCTTTTTGCTGTGATGGAGAAAGTACACAATGAGTTGGTGGAGAGAAAAAAATGATCAATTTTTTGGCATTGCTGTTAACAACAATTTCAGATTTATGACCAACAGCCAGGTGTCATCATTTAAAACAGAAGCACTGAAAGTGTACAATCGAGCGATTGCTTACCTGGATAAGTGGTTTGACTTTGAAACAAGTCTGTTGAAGAAACTGCGTGTTCTAAACCTTGATGAGCCTTGCTGCTTTTCTGACATTTTAGAGATAGTATCAGCCTGTGGTGTGACTGCTGATGGAGATGAACTGTATGCGGAGTATCTGTGCTTGAAACAAGTCATTCCAAAGCTGAAGGCAAATCAAGCTGAAGTTGACAAACGATGGGTTGAATTCTTTAGTGGTTGTGATGCACCTAACTTGAAACGAATCATCTAATTTGTTTTTGCTATTCCTACTAGCAATGCCCATGTTGAACGTATATTTTCAATAATGAAAAACTTGTGGACTGATGAAAGAAACCACATGAGGCCTGAACTTGTGAAAGCTGAACTGTGTGTAAAAGTCAACTTTGATATGTCGTGTTCTCAGTTTTTTCACTATGTATCCAAAGAAAAGTCATTGCTGAGAGCTGCAAAAAGTGAGCAGAAATATTCATTTAAGAAGAACAGGGATTAGAGCATTACACAGTAGTCATGGAGGAACAATAACAGTTTATGGACCTGGTATATATTTGTCTGAAGTGTTATGTTAAGGACAGTAGGAGGAGGACCTTGTGGGATTCAAGTGGGACTGGGAGACGTCCTTAAAAGTGGATGGCTTTAGAATTGTCCTCAGTCAGGGGATACTTCTATTCTATAACAAAAGAACAGCAAGCCCCAGAAACCTCTGGAGTAGGGGAGCACAGCACTGACTGAGTCACTGTGCATTGGTGTAACTGTAAATATTACATTTCAACACAGACAGTGGGAGATTTGATGATGGCCATCCAGCAGCAGGACTAACTGAAGCCAAAGCAAGCCCACCCTAACAGTGGGTGCAGCTGCTGCTGTAACCAGTGCTGTGGATGTGTAGTGTAGCAGCGGGTAATACTCACAGTACTAGTCTAGACTGTAAAAAGGATCCAGGCTGATGATTGACCCCATATTGTGCCATGTTTACTTCAAGCAGTCACACCTTCTACTACTTATCAAATTATCAGTTTGCTGTAGAAGCAGTTGCATCTTTTCTGTACCAAGTTATCAATTTGTAGATGAGGAGTCTAACAGACTAAGATAAGTCTAAGGGCTATTTGTAAAATTGTACATTTTCATGAGCAGAATATATTTAAAAGTAGGGTATTGTAAAATGCAAAATTAGTAAAAGGAAAGCTGTGTTTGCTAAACTGCTGATAGCAGAAGAAAAAAATATGAAGTTTTGTTTACTGGATTATATATATACTTCAGGCTTTAGCAAATTTCCTTCATTGTTAAGCAGATCAGCTAAACTGCACTGGAAGAACGGTTGATCCTGCCTTCAGAGGGTGGCTAAAGGGTACAGAGTTCTTTATCTGTAAATTTGCAAAAGACCCCAAAAATGTATAATAAAAGCTGATTATGTATTGTATTGCATATCCTAACTGCAGACTGCTAAAGGAACTATGTCACAGAGTGTGTTTAGACTGCATCTGATTCTGCATGGAAACATGGGAACTTTTCTATACTTAGTTTAGACATATTAATTGACTAGAAGTACATTCAGTCAGTAGTAGTGCCACTGCCAGTGCTAGGGCTAAGGGCTATTGATTTAAATTTGCTTATCCATTTCTGCAAAGGAAGTGCTTTGCGTTTTCTAATTTTTGTGTAAGAGAAGATAAAACAAGTGTCCTCCTCTGTCCTGAGTTTGTTTTCCTCTGTAACTAGGTTGAACTGCAACTGAGTGTTTTGTTTCTCCTTGCTAAACTGTGTGTGTGAAAAAAGTATTATAAACCAATATTTTGTGTGCCCTTCCTTAACACTGTGTTAAACTTTGCTATAATATGCATGCAACAAAAATGGTGTACCGTGTATCAAGCACTAGCAATTACAATAAAGTTTCATATTATATATGTGTGCAGCTGTGCATATGCATGTTCATGTTTTGTGTGTGTGCGTGTGTAAGTAAGAGTGAGACAGAATTCTGTGAACTACTTACAGTTTAAGCATCGGGATAATTATTCTCCTTGGCTAGGAGCCTATGAATGGAGAGGTTTGCTCGCCGTCATGTATGAAAGACAAGTGTACATTTAATTGAAGTAAAAACCCTGATTTTAGCACCTAGGGGCCTTCTTGGCTCCTTCAGACTTTCACAATCACATATTTGGTTGAAATCACCTAACATCAGCTCACTGACTCAGCATCCTCTTTTTTTCCATAATTTTGCATCATTTAAGTACTGTCAGTTTCCTTTTCAGCATTAGTGAATTGAGCAAAATGGTCTGTTATTTTTCTATATAATATTTCTTTTCAATTTTACTGTCTCCTTACATTGTCCACTTTTTTGGGTAATTGTAAATATGCCAATTTTAATTCAGGCTCCTTCTATTGTGTCCACCCCAGCCTATGTTTTCAATGGATCCTTTTCAAATACATTCATTAGTTATTTATTTTGACAATTAGCTTTGTTTAGTCTGTCTGTACTACATCTTCATGAAGATTATCTGCAATTTTTTACCCCATCCTACCTACAGCAAGATGATTCAAGCATCATCAAGTTCTTGACAGGCAGTGTCAGGCTGTCGGCGTCAGCAGACAATACATTTTCAGTATTAAGCAGAATAAAGTATTAAGTACTTTCAGCTCAACTAAGCATAAAGAAAGATCATATGACATGTCCAATGTAATGGGAAGCAGAGGGTTGCCACTTGCCACCTTTTCAAATGCCCAAGGTTGGACATTTTTGGTAGAGAAATGTGAGATTTTGCAGGAAAGAAACATACCCATGGGGCATGGGTATGTTTCATTGTTCCATGGCTGTGTAAATACCAAATCTTACAGTTTACAACGGGAAAAAAGTAAGAAATGTAAGTTGCAGTTAATAAAAATAATGCGAGAGTGAGAATAATGATTACAAACATTATTAAGCAAAATGTTGTATTTTGAGTACCAAAATTATATGCCTTTTCATTGCTTTCACGTACATGTCCAGAATTTTTGACATGAAAAGTTGGCAACCCTACTTGTATACAGTGACAAGTTCAGTACCTTTCAGCTGTTCCCTGGGTTATCAGGGCACCTTAAGTGCAGCATGCCTGAACTACAGCTTGGTGGTAGTGGAGTGACAGTGCTGTCTGAAAGCAATCAACTTATCAAGGTCTGGATTCAAACTCGATCTTCTGTTCTGGTACCATTACTGAGTCTGGTTGCTAGCCTTTACTCACATACATCTCTGTCTGCAGCTTTTTCTTATGAGATAGATCTCTGCAAATGCTGTGCTTGGAAATTCCTTGTAATAAGGACTTCCACACAGTTCTATTGGCTTGTACACAGATGTGCAAGTATCCACGCAGCACAAAGGTTATGAACTACGTCAACTGACTTGCATGTTTAGCAAACATTTTTCCTCCTTGTATGCCATACCTTTAAACACATTACAAATACTTGGATTTTTTCCCTCTCTTGTCACTAAACAAAGAACTGTTGTTCGCTCTACCTTACCTGTACTCTTGATGAAATCATCCATTATAAAACATGCAAACATCATACGATAGCACTGACTGCTGCCCTTGTAGTTCTCATCCAACAAGAATGTAAACAAAACTCTGAACTGGTATCAACATCAACAGGTAAAACGGATGTCCCAGAGCCTCTACAGGTTAACACAGTTTACGTGCCCTAGAGTAGGATCTTAGCCCCCTCACTGGCAGTCAAACAATGTATACAGGATCGTCATTATATTAAAACTAATCTCTAGCCTTTTTTTCTCAGCATCATTAGGCTAAATATCAAGTTACATAAAAAGCTTTTTCCTATTGTTAGACAGGTAGTCTAAAGTGCCTAGATATTTACCTGTGGGTATTTTTACACATTTTTGGACTTCTGACAAAATAAGCATCTACAAAATATATTCATACAGTATACATTAATACTCACTGCAATCCTTGTGTTTTTCTTCCTTTTCCTACAGGGACTGTAATGTAACTCACAGTTTTAATTAAACTGCAAGCTGTATTATTAACATTAATCCAGTAACATTTTTGTCATTAACTGCCATTAGAATGTACTTCTCATTACTGACTCCAAATTTTAACTAGTGCAGCAAGTTTACAGGTTACTTTCATACGATTCGATCACGTGTGTAACAGCATGTATGATATCTTACTATGCCACATCTATAGCAGACTAATGTAGTAT
The DNA here is from genome assembly GCF_019279795.1 of Protopterus annectens. NCBI lineage: Eukaryota > Metazoa > Chordata > Ceratodontiformes > Protopteridae > Protopterus > Protopterus annectens. The sequence continues at coordinate 123,811,927 of NC_056745.1, read as the reverse complement.
GTAGAATACCATTTCATATTTTAATATGCAGCAAACCTACATCAAATCTCAGCACTATCTACCAGTCATAATCATATTTCCGTGCAAACTCTACTTTTAAATGGGAACAAATTGTCTCATATGTAAAGAATTACAGTGGGATTATTAGGCCTTCTTACTAGTAGTTAATGGAAAACCTGTATGACCTCAAGCAATGCTCAACAGAAAAAGGGGGGCAATCAGACACTTGCTAGGACTCACTTCACACACACAAGCTCTTCATCTGATAAGTTAAATCAATTTTTATTTATTCTCTTCATTTGGCTTCTGCAAAGCATTACTCTTATTAAATATGCTTTGTTGGTGATTCCATAATGAACCTGGGTGCAGAGACAGCACCTGGACATTATTCTTAACAGCTTCAAAGAACACTACTTTTAAGCAATAAGTAATATATTGCTATGAAAATATCTTCCTGCAGTCAACAAATATGCAAACCCAATAAAACATGTAAGCTACTTAATTATATAACTTTTCTTAAAACCTGGCATTGTATATGTCTTCAAGAAACCCATAAAAAAGCACCACTGTTATTAAACATGGGATTCTCTGAAATAACCAACTTGTTTCCATGTTACGGACAAAGAGAATTAATCAGACAACTACTTCCAAACCTGCAGATACAGAAGCCTTGTGAAACCGAATCCATTCAGAGGCTCACATGTTAAAAGGAACTGTGAAAAACAAGAAGCTAACCACTGCCATTACTTTATCTAAACAGCTGATTTTACCGTACCACAAGTTAAAAATTTGTGATGATTTTCGACGGAGTCATTCTACTAAATACATAAGACAAACTACTAATTTTAAACGAAATAAAACACAAAAAAATGAGCCACCAAGGCAGTAGAAAGACCCCACATAGTTTAAGAACCAGCGAGACTAAGTGCTTTTGCCAAAGAATACAAATGGCTTCATCAGAGTCATTACAAACAAATCAGACCAGCCTTTTACAATCTAACAAATTAATAAATTAATTAATTCAATCATTCAATTGAGTTACTAATCAACTTGTACATATCAAAACATTGCTTAATTTCCATTAAAACTGAAGACTAAGATCTTTATTGTATACCAATAATGAACCAAAAAACATTACGAAAATAAATCTTAAGTGCAATATAAAATGTATAATGTGATATCAGCACCAATTGGTCCCTTTGATAAGACTTCAAATAACTGAAGCTCTTTGCTTTAAAATGGGCACTATAGAAATAAAATCATTTCATCCAGGTTTGCAAACAGCGTTCAATCTGAGCTGCCATTTACCTTCCATTACTTCAAGTTCCAATTTATCATCCCCTCCTCTGACACTGTTGTGAACTGTATCAATAACAAAAAATGCAAATCTTTTAAAACTGGGACACTCCAAAGTGTGCAAGAATAGTGCATTATGCATGTTTTTATTTTTGATATCCCTTAGGTGCTCCATAATACGATCACGTAGCCTCCTAATGGTTTTTCCCACACAAAATCCTGGACAAGATAAACAAGTGACCAAATAAACTACCATATTAGTGTTACAGTTACATCTACCTGGGCACCCTATTGTACGTTCAAATTTCCCTACAGCAATACAGGTGCTATCATTAATATTTTTACAAACCTTACAGGCACCACGTTTATCCATATATGATCTGTGTGCCTCATATGTTCTCCCACTTCCCTCCAAAATGTTTTTGATGTTCTTAGCCCTACTATAAACAACTCTAGGTTGGGTCCATTATTTTTCTTTTAATTCATTATCAAAATGCAACTCCCACAGTCTTTTTATACTGGCCACTAGTTCAGGTGTTTCATAATTATACTGTAAAACCAGGGCATATGAGTCAAACTTCGCTTTAGTCTCTATATTATTTATGACCACAGCTTTCAAAATTGGTTTACATGTCGTATTACTTTTCACAAAAACTTTTCTTTGTTTTCAGGAGTAACCCCATCGGATATCCCCTGTTCTTGAACATTCCTATTAAAGTATATAACTCTTTTCTAAATAATTCGTCATCACTAATCAGGCAAGATAATCTCACCATCTGTCTCTTAACAATGCCTCTCTTCTAATGTACAGGATGACTGTTGCAGTGAAACATCATATTGGAGTATGTCTCTTTTCTGTGGATAGTGCTGATAAGTACTCCCCTATTTACATCTCTAATCAAATGAATGTCAAGAAAGTCCATCTCCACCGGGTGCCATTTATATGTCAATTTAAAGAAGGTGGTTGTGCCATTAATATATTCAATAAAATTCACCATCACGTTTTCCTTCCCTCGCCATAGAACCAAAATGTTACCCAAAAATCTGGCATACAATATGATACTGGCCGCAAAGGCAGAGGAAAACACACATCTTTCCCATTCCAAAAGCACTAAATTCGAAAAGCTAAGAGCACATTTGGCCCCCATAGCCACTCCAGTCTCCTGATAGAAAGATTAACCTGCAAACATAATGCAACTGTTTGCCAAAACTATCTCCATAAATTCAACCAATATATTAATTTTGTTCTTATCAGTTACTTTACGACCCAGTAGACTCTCATGAAAAAATTCCAAACCTTCTATTTCTCGCAGGTGAATTTTTCTATCAGGAGACTAGAGTGGCTTCTTCTTCTTCCGGCTTTTTCCCGGTTAGGGGTCGCCACAGCGGATCACCTGTCCGCTCATGACTGGCAGTGGAGTTTTACAGTGTCGAGTTGCCAGCCTGGTGCCCAACCTTCCACAGAAGGCACACACGCATGCACGCACACCTAGGGCCAGGAAGCCAAATGTGCCCCTAGCTTTGCGAATTTAGTGTTTTTGGAATGGGAAAGATGATCTGTATTTTCCTCTGCCTTTATAGCCAACATAATCAGTGAACAACCTTTTTTTGTGGCGGTAGACTCCCCTAGTCTAATTTCTTTAGTCCTGTCTGGGAGCCAGTTGGCTAGCCAGCAGGTGAAGTAGGGGTAAATACCTAACCCAGTGGGCTTTTTTACAATGTCAGTGTGAGGTACTGTGTTGAATGCTTTGGCTACGTTGAGGGAGACGGTGTGCACCTTCTCTCCCTTGTCCATTGCTTGGTGCCCTTCTCAAAGACGTTCACCAGGTTGAGGAGGCATGATCGACCCTTGATGAAACATTTGCGACTGCCCTTGGCCTGGGAGGCAATTTATTCCTGAAATTTGACTTAGGAAGACTTGATAAGCTCCATGAGTTGCTTGTTTAGATTGAGGAGAGAATTTTTACCATGTGATAATTGGGAGGTACAATGCCCACAAATGATTTTCTTCCTTTTGTCGTGCAAACTATTAACATTTAAATTCCACCAGGGTGGCTTGTTTTCTGAGTTATTCCTATGCTTGTTTTGGGTGGTTACAGATGTCTCTATGCAGCTGTTAATATGATTATACATGGTTTCCACAAACTATTCCACATAGGCAGTACTGTTCCCAGGGTTGGGGGGGCTTGGAATTTTGCCAAGGTGTCAATAGCAGGAAGTTTGCCTTGGAATTTTTTTGAAAAAGTCTGAGGGTTAGCTGGGATAGATTTTTTTTTTTAAATAAAGCAGATAGCTTTATGATCCAACCTGACCAGTGAAAATAATACACTAAAGATGCTACAATGTTCTCCCATGCTTCAGAGGACAAGGTCAAGGATGTTTGTGTCCCTTGTGACTGCATGGAGTAGATGGTCCAAGGTATTGGTGTTTACAAAGTCCAGAAAGTTCATGGCATGAACAACAAGGGTCATGTATGATCCCCATTCTGTAGTGGTGCAGTTAAAATCACCTAAGAATATGGGGATGAGTTGAATGGAAAGTGTTTCTAGTACATTTACGTATGCAGTATGGATTTCTTGGATCTCAGGAGTTGAGCAGTAACACCTTTAGATATTCTTGTGTTCTTTTTGTGCTATGTTCGAAGGATTATCAGGTTGGCAATGCCATACAAGCACTATGAGGGAGGACAACATTTTTAGCCAATTCCCTAAACAAGCCAGGTGCAAACCATTCCTGGCAAAGCAAACTGGCCTGTCCTCCATATCCTCCCAGACTGACAAATATTGCCCCCCTTAGAATGACTAAAAAAAAAATCAAATTGTTAAAGTCACTTATCTGTTTGCACTGTGGCATCGCTCGTGGAAAAGGTAGAATGCTGCTCAATACCAGACCCATACTGACCTTGGACACACGGTTCAATAGCCCCATCATTTCTCTCTTCATACATACCAGGGCAGGTTTGTCTCAGATCATTTTCACCTGTATGGACTATGACTGAGGCATATTAATACCTATGGTTCAAAGACCTGAGCACGTGCATGATCTGATGGATCTTTACCCCCGACAGCCAACTGACTGTGACTATCTCCTTACTCAGCCTGGTTTGAAGGACATCTGTTTGTTCCACAATGGAGATCCTACGACCAAAACTTTGGGTTGTTTTGGTTGTTGGCCCTACGGGCTTAGAGTTGAGATGCAGTGAGATGCGGCTGTATATGTCATGGTGGGTGTTGTTTTGGTAGAGTGTAGCTGAAGTTACTGAGGGATATTGATTGTGGGTGCAACATCTGAGTTTTCTTTGGGGCTTAGGAAGATTACCTCTAACAAACAACCTCATCATATGTGGTCCTGTGGGTCTGTGTGTCTGGTATAAAACGTGTGGTAGGAGTAGTCTCTGTCTGGTATAAAACATGTGTGGTAAGAGTAGTCTGTGTGTGTGTGTGTGTGTGTGTGTGTGTGTGTGTGTGTGTGTGTGTGTGTGTGTGTGTGTGTGTGTGTGTGTGTGTGTGTGTGTGTGTTTCTGCCAACCAATTTGGTATTACAAGTGCTTGAATGTGACAGTCTGGACTCCAGTGATACTGTGCAACTACACCTCTTACATACCGTATCAGTTGGTTTAAGAATTAGTTTGCTGTTAAGTAAAGAAGCGACAATTGCTACATTGCTTCATGATGCCCATGTCCACCAAACTGGTCACAGAGATAGTAATAAAGTATTGATCAGTGTGCAGTCACCTAGGAATTCCCATTATACATATTTATAATCTTTTTTTAGTCTTATACCCATAACAGGTTTCTAACTGGAAAATAGACTCTAAAGGCCCATTTCATTTACTTGCAAAACAAAAGAAGAATAAATAAGCAAGCTGCTCTTTTCCACTTTTAAGCATTGCTGAAGTTTAATTTTTCACTGAAACGTAAAGATCCACCTTTCCAGTACTTACAGAAGAGCCGGATCTCACATCAAGTAAGATGACTTTCCCTACCTTGCACTTCATAAAAGGCTGGATTTCTCTGTATCAGTATTCAGTTTGTCCTACACCTGAAACAATAAAGCAGGCTTTAAGAGTCTCAGGCCAAGAGCATCATTTCTGAAAGTAACAAGTCCTTTTTGCCTTTAACTATAGACGATTTGTCATTCCCAGCATATTCTGAATAGCATCTCCTACAGGTCTCTAATCATTTTACCGCATCAGCAACTACTCTTCCTCCTACGCCTCATATTTAGACATTTTTACCCCTCCACTCTCCAATATCAAATACAATTTTCTGCCTCAAGCACAACCTATCAAGCTGCCACCATCTTTTAAGGAATGTGTGCGTCACTGCTCAACTGTTTTCTCAGAATGTGGTCAAGCAGACTGTGCCCGACTGCTGTGAAAGGATGCCTGCATTTTGCAGGGGTTAGTTCTTTTTGTCCACTACTTCATCCACACACTTGTGGCATTCAGTTATACCAGCTCCACACTTTCACAGTCACACACAGAACCAATGCCAGTGCATAGAGGTATAATGCTTTGGGCAGTTCTGATGAGATCTTGCATAACAGCAGCCTTGTCCAAAAAACATAGGAAAATTCAATATACGAAACAACCACACACCGGAGCTGGAAGCTGCAGAAATTTAATGTCTTCTGGTACCTCGGCTACACAAGCCTTCAAAGGAATAAATTCACAACATTCAGCAGTACCTTTTATAACAACTTTAATTAAACAATTAATCAATTAACTGTTTCTTAAAAATATATTTAAAGAATCATGGTAAAATACATTTTCATACATGAACATTACAGACTTAAATTAATTTCTAAATTCAGACCCCTAGAGGCAAGTGTACCAAAATTCAATATGAATCTACTCTCCAAATTTAACAACTTTTGAACATAATTACCACCTCTACCACAATCAGGTTTGGCCAAAACACAGAAAAAAAGAGATTCAGTAACACCCCCATGAACTTTATGAAAGTGGTCAGAAACAGGGTTATGCAACCTACAATTCCTAACATCCCCTAAATGTTCAAGAATACGTGTTTTCACTTTGTGTCTAATTTGACTAATGTACTATCTTGGGGGTGTACAACCACAAACCACGATGTATACTACCCCACAAGATAAGCAGTTAAATCTATCTGTAGCCACATACCTAACACCATTCACCACAGTGCCTGACATATTCTTGACTTTTGGGCATACGTTGCACTTCCCACAACTAAACATACCCACATTATTCCCCTTAGAACTGATGTTATATCTCAAACTGAGTAGTTCTTTCAAATTTGAGAACCTACCATAGGAAAAGGTCACTTTTTTGGGGAACAAATGGCCTACTTCATCATTAAAACAAACAATAGGCCATAAACTATCCACCACCCTTTTCAAGATTTCAGAAAACGGGGAATATTTGGTCACAAAAAATTTTTTTTTATCATCATGAAGACTCATCAGAGATCTACAAGATCTTCGAACATGATCGAAATCACCTTGACCAGTATTCTTTCTTAGCTTACTTTTAGCTCTCTCAATAGAGATCTCAGGATACCCTCGAGCAATAAGTCTTTTCTTAACATCACAAAATTCCTGTTCCAAAAGATAATTCTCAGAGGTATGTTCAAGAATCCGCTTAAACTCGCCAAAGGGAAGTGCCTCAAGTAAATGAGGTGGATGCGCACTACTAGCATACAAAAAATTGTTCGTGGCCGTCTTTTCAGTACAAAGAAGCTGTCCACTCATGCTGCCACCCCATGAAAAGCAGTACTATTTTTTATGCATCTCTGTCCTGTCGTACGTGAGCACTGTGGTCTCTTGTATGGTCATCTATTATCATCCCAGCTGGTGACATGCCCTTTTAGGCACCTTAACAATGGCCTGCCATGATTCACACAAGGACAGCTGTGACAGGCATACTGTGTGTTGCTCCAACATGGCACCTCAGTCACTGAAGGGGCCACTATGTGTTTTAGCACTTCGACCCTATGTGCTACTATCCCTGTACACTTTGCAGTGTGGTAAGGTGTCCAAGAGTGACAAAGCCATATTCCTCTTAGGACAACTTCACAATTTCTTTAGATCATGCAAAGCAAATCATAATTCATACCACTGTGAACTACGGAGAATTCTTTAAGCATGTAGGTTTCGTGAACTCCAACAAGATGCTGCTAGAAGACTACCCTCTATCTTATGACAAATTTATTTACTGGACTGAAAAAATGCCTTCCAAAAGATGACTTCCAAATGCCGCAAAATCATTCCACTAACTTCTCAAAAACCCCTGCTGATGACCTGATCCGAATGGGGGCAAATCTAGAAATTTAGCTCACAGAAACACATGAAAGGTGGACCCCACTTGCTTTATACAAAGACAATTACTCACACATACAAAGATGCTTTGGATGGCAGTATTTCAGAAATTATTTTATACAACCAGTAAATTAGTCAAAATCCTCTGTAAATGCACCCTAAAATACAAGAGTTACAAAATGAAGGCTCAGAGGGTGTCTCTTTCTGTTAGTATAATTGTTAGCTTCTCAAATTCATAAAGCAATTGGCACATGAAATGAGGCCAAAAAAAATTCAGTTTTTCCTTACTTTTTCTAGTCTGTCCCTGAGACATGAAAGGCTGGCATAAACATGAACCTGAATTCTAATTTTACACAAAATTTTAAAAATCACTCAGAAATTTTAAAGTAAAAAACAATCCATTGTCTCAATAACTTATGTGCATCACCTGCTTGTGTTGATCACTTTCAGCCACCCTTCATTAAAACCACTTCTAAATGATAAACAGCTTTCCTGGCTTTTAATCAGGAGGAAGAATAATACAACTCTCTCTTCCCAGAACATCACTGCAAGGGACTTTTTTTTTTCATTTTGATCAGTTAATTTATTTCTCTACTATATTCCTACTTTCAAGTACCCAGAGGACTTCTCTCTACTTCCCAAAATGTACAAATACAAAACTGAGAACATGCATTACTAATATAAAAAGTCTCCTACACACACGTAGCAGAACCTTCACAGCAAAGCTCATACCCGTTTCCCTAAACACATGACAAAACTGCACATTTTAGTGTGAAACTTGCACTTCTCACAAGTTACATCTCTCCCCATTATGTAAAGAAAATGTAATACATGTGTCTAGCAAAAGTGCCAAAGAATGTAGACCTGTATGATTCTAGCCTCTCTGAATTGGAATATCACATCTATTTTGTTCTCTCTCTCGATTTTTACAGCCCCACAAGACTGATACGGATATTGATGGCTCCTCTATCTGTACCCAGCTGGTCCATTTGTTCTACAGTCATAGGAGCTGGGAATTCCCCAGGCAGGAGAGTCCTATAGCCAATATGTTCCTGCCTGAAATCCCAATCAGCTCAGCTGCTTGTGTTGAGACTCAGATGATAGGAAGCAGGCCAGCCTTGATGGTCCTGCACAGCAGCCTACTGTCTACTTGGCCAAGCACTCCCCTCCTCACAAAGGCTCTTCTGCCATCTATTATAGTTACACTCCAAAAGTTCTCCCATGGTAAACAGTTTGTCTGAAAATGGCAATGCTGGCTAGACAGACCTGGATTTCTTTGGGCAGAAACATAGTGCATCCACTGTCATCTATGTAGTGATCGAGAACTCCCCCCCATGATAGCAAGCAAGCAGCAGCCGGCTCACTCCCATCCTCCCCTACCATCTCCTAGAGGTGCCAGAGGTGCTATGTGAACTTGGGTTGCCTGCCATTTAGTCAGGGCTTTAACCCTGTACACGAAGAAGTGGCTACTGTTTTCTCTTGACACTCCTCCAGTGGCCTCATGCCATGTTAAACATGGGCACAGTTTTACAAACCACATATACAATATGGCATTCTAAGAACTTCACACTTTCTAAGAAAACAAACACTTCAAAATATTAGCAATAACCTTTCCACTCACCAGCTCTTAGCTATGCTAGCTCTACTGCTAACAGTTATGCTGATCAAAATTGTGCATCTCTTAACCCCTACCTCTTCTAGTACTGACAATAAAATTACTATTGTGCTTATAATTCAAGATGGCCTATACCCTTCATCATTCTTCATCTGTATACTATACAAATATCATTTACTGACAGCATTGCCAAAATGTGACATGCTAATGCATATATTGTCCCACAAATTCCATATATATGGGAATAATGACCTCTGCTTGCATGTAGTTTATCAACACCATCCTCCCCAGCAATGCAGCACAGAATACTGTTGAGAACTGAGGTAGAGGTGACTACAGCATGCTCCTTAGAACCATCCATTTTGTGTGTCCTTAACAGAACAAGTACTCTCAGCATGTATATCCTTCAGGACCTTCCATCTAAATGCATAACCCTGTCTTCCCAATGAATGTCAACTTTTTTCAATCCATCCAGTCTACAATGATTTTCAGATCACTATAGAAGAAGACCAAACCACTCCCTCATTCATAATCAAAGTACCCGTTTTAGTACTGAAATCCTGAACTACACCTACCCTTATGTAGTAGTGTAATAAAAATGCAGGTCACTGTCCACTTCACAATTTGGTGTCTCAGCTCAATACCACTCATGATTCCTCAATAGTAACCTAAAAGATAAACTCTCAGTTGTCAAACTAAATTCCAAAACCACTGTTTGTATAATCTTTCCTCATTCAGAAATTTAGTTATAAAATGAGATCAAACTAAAATGGCATTAATTTTACACAGTAAAACATACTTATCCACAAGATGGCATACATTCATGAACTCTATTAAACATTGCTGCATAACGTTTTACCATCTCCTCTCTATAGATGGGGGGCTGGCTTCCATACTTGTTTGGGTTTCCCCTGAATGCTATTCTATCAGCTATCAACCTTTCACATCCTCTAATCCCTGAGAATTACTTTTATAGATGGGATGTGGGGACACTGCCTCACTGTCTTCCCTAGTGTCAATATCACCTACTTTAGAACATGAGGCAGTAGCTCATGATGCCCCTAAGCTTTTCTCACCTTAATCTACAAATTCCGTTCTTTGTCTCATTATATCTGTCCACATGTCCGCACTTGCTCTTATACTGCACATGCAACTTGGCATCCTTCTCTAACTCTCCTATGTAAATGTTGTGAACAGTTTCCTCAAAATGTTTACATTTTTAATGGGGGAATTTAGACATTATATTTCAGAAAAACACCATTTCACTGGCATTTTAATTTCATTTACAAGCAAATGTTATATGCATACCACAACACAATAACAGAGCTTCATGATCCAACTACCAGACTGGTTCCTTCACACAACAGTCTCTCAGTACTAAATTTTCCCGGGCTCAGACCCATTGAACTGCTGCTATGTGCAAAAAGTATTGGCTATACTACTAGCAAACCTATTATTAACACTTCCAAGACTCTCCCTGATGACAGTTTAGAGAGATAAGGGGAATGGGGTGATAATGAAGTTGACAGACCTAGATCATTAAGATCTGTCATTATGGTAAGTATATAAACTTTAATATTTTATGTGATCCAGGCCATGTACTTTAACTACAGAATGTATTCCCCCAGCTTCTCCTCTTGGACAGCTTCAAAACAGGCCTGAAGGTTTAATAAAACCTTGTGATTACATCTAGTTTATACGGTCTTTCAAAAGCAGGTGGAGAACCCTATTACCGTTACAGCACAACTACTATCTATTGGAGCATTCTTTAAAAGTATTGTTTCTGTAGAGACTCATGGTCTACTATGTACAGTTTTACTACACTTGCTGTAGTGGAATATATTGCAATCAGCCAACCTGGACAGGGCGATCTTGGAAACTTTTTGGCCCAATTTTTTTAAGGGAGAAAAAAAAAGAAATTTGATCTTATCCAAAACCTCTGTATCTGTCTGGATAGAATCAAGGTTGCCTGTGAGCATCCAAACAATGTTGTTGACACTACAGGAAATGACAGTAGAATTTCTCTACAACCTGAATGCTAAGAAAAAAAAAACACACATGGAGATTGACAGACTTACTGAAGTTTGTTTCTGTCACTACTTGTGGTATAAATTACACAATGATATGCAAAGCTGCACCATTCTTGTGGAACATTAGATAAAGTTCTGGAAATAAGAACTTCTGTGATAAAAAACATGAGATCTGTCCTGGCTGCTAGTTAAAAAGGTGAAAAAGTCAGTTTTTCCAGCACAAAATTAAGACTTCCAAGGATGCAAGGGTTTTCAAAGTGGAGATCTTAGCAAGAAAGTTCCTTTCAAAAAGGCCTTACATACCTTTAAAGATGTCACAGAAGAGGAACTCAGTTCCTTGTGGAAAATGGAAATATGAACTTTGAGGGGTAACTTACGACCTAATCAAAGACAAAAGATTGTAGCACTAGGGGGATGGGAGCAGAGGAAGGATCAAAACTCATTTCCAGCACACTTATCTGTAGACTGGCCTCTTCCTCTGATCAACTATCTTAGACTGAACAAAACAATCACTCCCGATCAAGGGCAGCTGCATCCATGGAGTTGATCACATTGTGGGATGACACTGTATGGTAACACTGAGGGGGATGGGTACTGAGGAAGGATCAACATTCTGACTGATGCCCGATGGAAAAACGTAGTCCATTTGTTTTTGTATGTTTGACTAGTAGAAGGCTTCTGAGCAAATGCAAGGATCTGAACCACAGTAAGAAGCATTTCTGGTTATCAGCAGAATTACAGAAGCCAGAGAGTTAGATTAAGGGACTGGTAGTCTAAAAGAGCCTTGCTGGACAGATAGGTTAGAAAGTCTTAGTAGGGCTAAAGACAGCGAGGCTTCTCCACTAGATAAGGCCACAGCAGAAATAACCAGACCAGAGAGATACTAGGATGATGATCCTGGCCTTGTTTAATTTGGCTTTCTTCAAAAACTTCAATATCTGTAAAGGTGTTCAGTTATACACTGTATACTACTTGTTACTTTTCTGAAGCTCATCTTCCTGAGCCCCCACTGAAAAATGGATTTAATCCCAGTCGGATTTTCCCAGTAAACAAATGCATGTAAAATAAATTAAAAGGGTAATCCCTGAAGAGGGATTATGGAGGAAAAGCTGCTGCACTTGGCAATGATTGGGCATACAAAGAGGTTGGCTCAGTAGTAAAAAAAAATGGCATTTGTCCATGGAAGCATACAGAATGTGTCCTGAGAAGATACTGAAATGCCTTCAGAAAAACTGTGTGGGTGAAGTAATCGATAAAGATTTTGGCAGCACACAGAAGAAATCTGGACAAGGAGGGAGTTTGGTGGTACTCACTGAAAGTCCTTATGATGTCTTTAACTGCGAGTCAGCTTTATTCACGGACTCCCAAAGACAAGAACAACTGTAGTAAGAAGAACCCTGATACAATTATGAACTCTAGTGTTGGAGCCACTAGGAGCCAGTCATCTAGATAAGAGAAGATATTGGCTCCTATCAGTCTGCGACGCATTGGAAATGGTCACCATACAACTGATGAACAAATGTTCTGAAGGACCAGACAGGATATCTAGTCTCCCTTCTCTAAGCATGGAAGGACAGACTGAGCCATGACCACACAGAAATTTTTCTTTTCTATGAATTATTTAGTCCAATGTGATTTAGAACTGGTCTGAGGTTCTTCATCTTCCTGGGAACCATAATAACCCTGAAAATTATCCATACCCACTTTGATCTGGTGCTACCTTGGACTGCTCTTTTACAAAATTTGCCCAGTGGCTTATGATGGGGTACGACACCAGGAAGTGGAAGTGAACAAGGCCTGAAAAGAAACAAAGTGAAAAAGTATAGCCTCTGTTAGTTATCACCCTGAGCCACATCTTACACATGATGGCCTTTACAGGAATCCCTGCGTCTCCTGGGAGGATCCAGTATCAGAGACATTTCCAAATGGAAGTGCTCTGACAGGCAGATTTCTGGGCTGCTTTCTGGTGGACAAACTTCCAGAAGAAGAACTGCTGGGCTGCCTTCTGGTGGACAAACTTCCAGAAGAAGAATTGCTGGAACAGACAGGAGACCCATTGAAGACTCAACTGTCACATTTTCCTCCATCTTCCTCATCACCTTCTCTGCAACTTTTGGGTCAGAAGAATCACTAGGAAAGATTTCCAGGTTGGCTGCACATTGAGTAATAGCTTAACCCTAGCTCTCCAAGTGTGAAAACAGACACTCAACAGAGAAGACCAATAGACTTTTGTGTTTATGGGTAAATTTCAGTAACTGGCTAGTAACTGTACTGCCTGGATGCTAGGAAAAAAGAAACACAGAGCATGTGGGAAAAAATCAGCTACAAAAAGTGAGGAAGAAACACTGACTGGGGCAAGTTCTGCAGATGTTCAGCAAAAGGCAAAGCAACCACCACACATGACTTCCATTAACCTACAGGAAGATACAAGACAACTGCACACAGACCTTGTTAAAATAAACACACTGATGCAGTATATCAACACAAACAACAAAGGCTGGAAAAAATGGAAGAAGCTTTAAACAGATATTCAGATGAGATGATAAAGCTGCAAAAAATCAGAGGCTGAAATGAAGAAAAAGCTGGCTGAAGATGAGACTGCTCAGGAAGAGATGTTTCAAAAAATAATAGAATTAGAGGACATAGTATGTAGAGAAACCATGAGATTTTCAGCTATACCAGAGAAGCTGGAAGGAACAGACTGCATTAATTTTATGAAATCACAAATACGCAACTGGACTGGTATTCCACAACAGGAGCTGTTAGTTGAAAGGGCACATTGTGTGCATGCTCCAAACCTGGCTATGAGAAAGTAACCTACACTTATAATAGTAAAGATGCAGTTCTATACAATCCTACCAGCAGGAGTCGATTCTGACAAAACTGTGACAGAATGACAAAATGCTAAAAGTGAGAGAGAGCAGAGTGTTTGTGGTGAATGATTACTCATTGTACACCAGGGAGAAAAGGAGTATATTAATTCCATTATTTCGGGAATGTTGAGATGCAGGTGTGTGATTCATATTGCTGTACCCAGCTGTCTTCAAGGTATTCTTCCCTGGAGGGAAAAAGTCATTTTGTGATTAAGTAAATATTAAGGAGGAACTACAAAAGTTTCTCCAACAAAATGTGACCTGTGCAACAGAAGATTATGCTTTTTGTTCTTCCGGTAATAAAGACCACAGAGAGACAGCACCTGTGAAATCTTTTCCACTGTTTCAATGGAAAATGGAGAGAAAGAAGAATGACGAAAGTTGACCAGAAGAATCGAGAGTACGTTGGAAATGAAGCAGAGACAGGGCTTGGGAAATGGAGATGAACAGTAAAAGAAAATGGTAATGTGGGATTACAAAGCAATAATTATATTTGTGAAATATGACAGAACAAGAAAATCTAGAAATACTGGACTTTTTCCAGAATTTGTTGGACTTGTGGGGGACAGTGAAGTATATACCCTACTTCATGTCATTAATGTTTGGAAAATGTTTTGGGGAGGGGGAGAAAGTTAGCTGTAAGTAAATAAAAGATTTTTATTCCTAATAGTACTACTTTTGTGGTGTACAGTTTTCTTTGCATGCTATAAAGTAAAGTTTTCTCAGTTATTTTAAGTGTAATAGGGATTGTAAATAGGTGCTGTTGTACTTTTTTCCATTCCTTCTCCCTCCCTTCTCTTTTTCTTCTTGTTCAGTTTTAATAAATGTAGGAACTGTAATGTAAAAAACTTGGATAAATGAGCATGACAAAAGAAAAATGAATGTGCTTTTTTCATTCTTGCATGGGAGATCTGCTAGATTAAGGACCTTAGATTGATTCAGTAGCAAGTTTTGAGAGAAAGCAAGTGAATGAAACATACTATTGAACATTATGAAGTTTTTTCTAGCAAATGAATGTATGCTTAAGTAGCAGTTCAGTATCTGGACCTCATGTCTTCATGAAGACAATCTGATGATGAGAAATAGGCTGTCTGGTTTTCATGTCTCTATGGAGATAACCTGATTAAGAGAAATTTGTTACAACCCACTCCTTAAATTCCTCTCTTTTCAACAGATAGGTGGGAAAAAGCCAGTGTCTTATTTTTATTTCATTACCCTGAGTTTTTATTTAACTTATTATTGGTCTGAAATAGTTATTGGGTGTGTATCAAAACTTTCAATTAAATGAACATGTTCCTGTGAAATTTAAGTTATGTCTAGCCTAGCCCAATTTTTGTATCTTGGGAAATAATATGTAAATCCACTCCAAACTCCTACTACTGAATTCATATCTTCCATGCCATACATTTGCATACATTTCTTCAAAAATAGATCCTCCTTTGTTATATTTTCCCCTCTGGGCCCTAAGACACATATTCGCTGCTGCAAATCAAATTCCTGTCCCCACCAATAAGTAATACACCTAGCTGAAAACTGATTATTTCTTACAGATTTTTCTTAAGCTCTATTACAGCAGTTTTACGTGGAATGCAGATACATGCTAGTGTAATCCTTCTCCCTTGCCAGTAGCCGCTTGGTACTACAAATATACTATTATCTTTTTTATCCTCTTCTATCACTATTGGAGCTCTTCTTGCAATCAATATAAGTACTCCTCTTTTCCAAACAGGAAACATCTTTATTGAATTAATCACTTATGACACTGGCAATCATACATTCATATAAATGAAAACAAACCATACTGACATATTTTCAGTTACAAACAGCATGCATCACTTATAATCTTCTATACTATCATTGGCAATTGTACTATACATAGCTCATTCAATTCCTGTCTTCCCATAATTTATTCTATGGGATTTACTCCTATTCTTTTCTAAAGATACCACTTCCGGCTCTTTTTTTCTCTCTTGCTAAATTCACTGCTTCTAGTAGGGTTGATGTTCTTTTCATCTCCCTATGCTCATTAGTATCTAGCCAAGCATTAAGGCTCAATATATCACGTGAGAGAGTGGCACAGTTCACCTAGTAGCTATCCAGAAAATAAGGCACTCATAAAAGAGCTTTAGGGGTAACCCTATAAACACAGATCCTCTTGCTTAATCATGTCAAAACATTCGGCTATACTAATGAAAATCTAAAGTCAAAGTATATGAAAAGTTCTGTCTAATCAAAATGTCAAGCGTGAAACACTGTATGTAACAGTTGTTACAAACATCTGTAGTAATCACTGGAACTTTCCAAACGTCTCATCATTGCTTTCTTTTTTGATGGCCTGTATTTTATCAAACTTCTACACCTTTCTACTATAAAATGTACATTCTGTATAATACACTTTTTTGTCAGATATCAGCAAACTCATAATTGAAAAAGGTTACAGTACAGTTGTGTACACTTACCATAAATGTAGATGTTCGAGTGTATTCACTGTTGCAGTCATTACATTTGGGTAATCCTGCTGGCAGGTTGCCCTCAGTCGGCCTGAATTCCAAAGTCTTGAGTCCTCCGTCAGTTGCTATTGCCCCTTCCCTGATGTCAGGGGTATAAAAGAAGCAGCAGACGCCATTTTCTTCAGTTTTTCTTGCCCCAGATGTCAGGTGCCCCCTAAAAGGGTAGCCAAACTTTATATATATATATATATATATATATATATATATATATATATATATATATATATATATATAAAATACATGCACCAATATAAACTTTACCTTCATCTACAAGCAAATACACCACATAGGTTGTGTGAATTAGAGAAGGAAAGATAAGTTCCAGCACAAAAAAGGGGGATGGCGGGTGGGTAACCTTTACTGCAACAGTGAATACACTCAAACATCTACATATATGGTAAGTGTACACAACTGTACTATGTTCTTCGTGTTTCACTGTTGCAGTCATTACATTTGGGTAGAGCTGAACCGCATTAGGAGCGGCTATGAGGCCCTGCAGGACTGCAGTGGCAAAGCCTGTCCTGGATTAGGGTGGCAGATGATAGTGCTTTGTAAAGGTGTGCACTGAACTCCAAGTAGCAGCCTCTAAAATGTCTTTGGTTGGTACTCCCCTGAGGAAGGCTGCTGAAGTGGCTGCAGCTCTGGTTGAGTGTGGCCCAATGCCCTTAGGCACTGGCTTGCCATGTTGAAAATAGCAGAAACAAATGCAGTGGCCTATCCACTTTGAAATAGTCTGCTTTGAGATAGCCTTTCCTTGTAATCCTGCAGCATATGCCACTAGTAATTGCTCTGTCTTCCTGAAAACCTTGGTTCTGTCTAAGTAGAATCTAAGATGTATGTGTACGTCCAAGGAATGCAGAATTCTCTTCCCCCTTGTTCTGCGGATTTGGATAAAAAGTTGGCAGATGAATAGTTTGGTTAAGAGCCACACTGGACACCACTTTAGGCATAAATGTCGGGTTTGTCCTCACAGAAACCCTGTCTGGATAAAACATGATAAAAGGTTCCACAGCCATGAGTGCCTGTAGCTCTGAAACTCGTCTTGCAGAAGTTATTGCTAGGAGCAGAGCTGTTTTCCAAGATAAAAACTTTATATCAGCAGTAGCTGCTGGCTCAAAAGGAGGCAGGGTGAGTTTTTCCAAGAGATAGTTGAGGTCCCATGCAGGTATTGGTGATCTCCTTGGAGGCCTTAAATTTTTGGCTCCTCTGAGGTACTGCTTTAATAAAGGATGAGAAACGATTGATGGCTTTGTATTGTAATGAGCTGAAATGGCAGAGGCATGAATTTTAATTGCCTTTGTTCAGCATCTCAGTTAAGTATTGCAAATTCGGAGGAATATTTGGTACAGCTGTATCGGTTCTTTGTGCCTGGTTCCAAGTGCAGAATCTCTTCCATTTTCCAGCATAAGATTTTCTAGTACTAGGCCTTCTGGCTTCCAAAATGACATTCATCACAGCTTTACTAAGAGGTGATTTTTGTATGATTACATTATCCGCCATGCTGTCAGGTTTAAAGTCCTGAGTTGGCTGTGCAGGATCTGTTTGTTTTGCTGGGACAGTAGATGGGGTATTTGAGGTAAGGTCCAAGCTGGGCATTGAGACAAATTCCTTAGGATTGGATACCAGTACTGGCGAGGCCAGTCTGGGGCAATCAGTATCATCTTTGGCTTCTCCTGTCTGACCTTTAGGAGTACCTTGGAGAGAAGTGGCAGTGGAGGAAAGGCATATACTTCCAGCTGAAAGATAGGGCGTCCATTTTCCATGCTTGTCTGTGATAAGTCCTTGTGCAGAATCTTTTTAGTTGGTAGTTGTGAGGGGAGGCAATTTTTAGTTGGTAGTTGTGAGGGGAGGCAAATAGATCTATGTCCGGGCAACCCCATTCCTTTGTTATCATGCTGAAGACTTGTGGATCCAGCTGCCACTCGTGGGGATCCATGAGGTTTCTGCTTAGTTTGTCTGCCAGAGTATTTTCCTTTCCTGGCAGGAATTGTGCCTGCAGATGTACTTGGTAAGTCAATGCTGTGTTCCACAAAGTCATGGCCAGTCTGCAAAGCGGGTAAGAATGTGTGCCCCCCCTGCTTGTTTATATACCACATGACCATGGTATTGTCCGTCTTTATCAGTAGTTGTCCCGGATGAAGTAGGTCCTTGAAGGCTGTCAGGGCATTTTGAACAGCTAGCATCTCTTTTTGCTTGATATGTAGATGCATTTGGTTTGAGGACCATGTGCCCTGAATACATCTTCCTGCCATGTGGGCCCCCCAGGCATAATCCGATGCATCCGTTGTTAGTGTCTGCCTGACTGGGGGTGATGTGAATGGCTGTTCCTTGTTCTGGTGACAAGCCTTCGCCCACCATCGGAACTCCTGTTGTAGGCAGGGAATTAGAGTAATCATTGTCTCCAGGCAGTGGCAATGTTGAGTCCAAACACTTTTTAGGTACCAGTGAAGTTTCCTCATATGCAGTCTTGCATATGGAATTAGTAGGATGCAGGATGCCATGAAGCCCAAAGCCTGCAGAATTTTTCTTGCAGATAAGTGGGCTTTTGTTGCCAACATCTTCAAATAGGTAGTCAGTTGCCTTTGTTTGTCTGGCGTGAGATAAGCCATCTGGGCAGTTGTATTTAAGCTTGCACCCAGGAATATTATCTCTTGAGAGGGTACTAGTTTTGATTTCTTTTCGTTGACTGTGTACCCTAGGCATGTTAGAAGTCTTTTCACAAACGCCACATGCTGTAGAAGAATGTCCTTGTTCTCTGCTTGAATTAGACAGTCGTCCAAGTAAGGATATATTTGTATTCCTCTTTGTCTGCAGAATGCAATTACTGGTGCCAGGCACTTTGTAAAGACCCTGGGTGCAGTAGATAAGCCAAAGGGCAGTGCAGAGAATTGGTAATGCATTAAGCCAGCCTTGAATCTGAGGTAACTTCTGCATGATTGTCTGATTGGAACATGCAGGTATGCCTCTTTTAGGTCTAAAGTCACAAGCCAATCATTTTTGCCCAGCATGGGCAGAAGCTGTTGCAAAGTTAACATTTTGAATTTTGGTATATCCAGGAATGTGTTCAGAATAGATAGGTCCAGTATTGGTCTCCAGGCCTTGTCCTTTCTGGGTACCAAGAACAGTCTCGAGTAAAATTCTTGTCCCCGCTCTTGCTCTGGCACTCATTGAATGGCCCCCATGTCCATGAGGGATGAGACTTGTTTTTGTGCCTCTGCCCATTGATTTTTTGGCAAATCTGGCCAGCCGTATGCCTTTGGCAAGGTATGGAAATGGAATTTGTAGCCTTGTGACACTATGTTTAGAACCCACTTGTCCTGGGTTATAATGTGCCAATTTTGAGAATAAAGTGCTAATTTGCCCCTAAGAGTGCTGCCAGGAGATAAGTGCTTGGTGCAGGCAGGGGGAAGTCATTGGGACTGTTTCCTGTAAGGTTGTGATTTGTCTTCTCCAAATTTGGAGGTAGAAGCACCCCATTGCTTTGACCTGTATGAACCTTGCGCCTGGGATCTGCCTCTAGGGCGTCTGGATCTGCCCCTTTGAGGTCTGTCTGACACAGGAAAGGACCAATTCTTTGTAGGCCAGTGTCTACTAAACCTAGGTGGCTGTACTTGTAAAAAATCTTTGACAGTTTGCATAGATTTAGCTTTGTCCTCCATTTTCTTTAACACCTCTTCTGCCTTAACACCAAACAAAGTATCATGCTGTAAAGGTGCATCTAATAATTTTACTTTCACATGATCAGGCAGATTTTGTTCCTTTAACCAAGCATGCCTCCTAATTACAGAACCCATAACAGCAGCCCTGCAGGAGGCCTCCAAAGAATCAAAACCAGATTGCAAAGTATGCTTTCCAACTTGTTCAGCTGCATGCAATAAATCCTGCATTTCCCTGTTTTCTGCACATTCAGAGTTTAACAACATTTTCTGTTTAAGCAATGCCATGCTATGTTGCTGATATTTGAGCATATGAAACTGACGGTTTAAGGCCCTTATAGCCACGGTAGCAGATGTGTAAAACTTTTTTCCCCATCTATCCAGTACCCTAGAATCTCTGTCAGAGGGGGTAGGGTTTTTTGCAGCGGAAGCCTTAACTCCTTTGGGACCCTGTGAAATTGTCTCTGGGTCTGCAGCAGGGTTTTTGAAAAGGAATTTATGAGAGTCAGGAACCCTGTAATATCGGTCAGGCTTAACAGGAGCTGGAGTTAAGGAGTCAGGGGTAAGACTAGACTCCGAAAACACTATCTACAATGTCTAACACAGGTGGAATGGCTAGAGGCCTGTGTTGAGGAAGTAAAAGGAAATCTCTGAGCCTCTTTTTAGATTCTGAAAAATCTTGGCTCTCCCAGTGGAAATGCTCCCTCATGGTAAGCAAAGGTTTCCCCAAAAGAATACTCCTCTGGAGGAGAAGCTGAAGGTATAGATTTCTTCATCATCAGAATCCTCATAGGGGGGAAGAGAATATTCCTGATCAGAAGAGGAATCAGAAGAAATAGAAACCTGATCTGAAGATTCATAGTCAATCTCTTGCCTAGGCCTCTTATCAGGAGGGGGATGGGAACCCCTGATCAAGGTAATCAAGTCTTCGGCCATTTAGAGCATCTGTTTTTTGGGCATAGAGGCCTGTCCACATGGCTCTTGAGTTTGTTTCTTTGCTTTAGAAGGTGCTTTGGTCTTTGCCTTTGAAGCTGAAGTCAGTTTAATGTAAAGATGTTTAGGTCTGAATACACCCTCAGAAGTCGGTGTCTGCTCAGTGGCTCCAGACCCATCTGAGGGAATAGTATCCAAGGCTCCGATACCTTGAGTTTCCAGCGGCATGGCCGACTCCACCTGGGAGTCGGTAGCGGCCTGCGACTCTAAAGTAGCAGGCGTCAGGGGCTGCGAAAGCGCCTCACTGAGAACCAGCGACTGGCTTAGGAGAAGCTTCCTCATCGGTTTTGGGCCTCAGTTGTTTATCTCTATCCTTCTCTTTGCATTTTTTGTGAACTCCGGTAGTCAGATGACTATCCAACGACATTTCTGGATAATTAAACCGGCGTCCAAAATAGTTTAAAGCAAAATCATACTGACGCTTAATAGTGCATTGGTTAAATCTAGCACAAAACCGACAACCAGAAACGTTGTGATCAGGGCCTAGGCAAGGAATACAGTAAGAATGAAAGTCCTTATGAGGTATTTGCTTTCCACAAGAAATACAATTATTTACTTTTTCTGACATCGGTCTGGAGCAAGAAAAAAGTTTCCCCAATGGGGTACTTAGCTTTATTGAAGACTTCGGATCTGTAATTTGAACACAAAAATCTCAGGAGTTGGCCGACTGGCACTTGCGAACTGCTTCTGCTTCGGGCACCGCACGGCAAGAAAGACTGAAGAAAATGGCGTCGGCTGCTTCTTTTATACCCCTGACGACCTGACGTCAGGGAAGGGGCGACAGCAACCAATGCAGGACCCAAGACTTTGGAATTCAGGCCGACTGAGGGCAACCTGCCAGCAGGATTACCCAAATGTAATGACTGCAACAGAGAAACCCGAAGAACATCTGTGATTAATATAACAAACCAGTTAGCATACGAAAGGAAAAGAACCCCGCCGAGTTGCACTGATGCAAACTATGCAAGTGCGGGGTGGGTGGTGATATTAGACTTAGAGGGAAATAGTGTAAAACAATCCCAGTTTTTGCTGCTCTTACAAATCTACCATCATGCTCCTATGCGTGTAAACATCAGTTAAGCATGGCAACATTCTACTTATTGCTTATTAAATGGAATAAACAGAAAATGCCAAGTGTCAGACAAAAGAGAAAACAGATTCCTTCTCAAAACTAAATGCAGGTCTCTAACATAATGCCAAGTTTTCACACATGGCACCATTAACAGAAGCAAGCTTAATTTGTCACAAAAACAACAATAACCTTAATGCATCTACAATGAAGTGGTGGTGGTTTTACAAACCCAAAAAGCAATTTTTGGATTTTAGGGTATGTTCTTGCTTCAGTAGTTACAAAATTAAAGCACTTTCATATAAATGCCAGATAGGAAAGCAAATGAATAAAGCCCTCACTGATGTTTGTACAGCACAGGGGGCCTTCTTAAAGATTTACTGATTTAAGTAGCATAAAGACTTTCACATGAGTCTTCTGAAGGAGAATGGTATGAACTTTGTCTATTAATAACATTTCAGTAAGCAATAAATTCAAACAATGCAGTATCTTTTACATAATTTACTTCAGTCTTGTGAGGCTATGCAAAATGATTTTTTTCTCTCTGTTAAATTCCAGTTCAGATTAGCTAGAGTCTGACTTACTTTAAATGTTAACCATGGGTTCCACCCAAGAACATGGTCCAGAAGTAACAGAAATCTGTGTTACTTTAAATGCCATTCCTCTAATCCCCCCCCCCCCCAACAGAGATGCTAGGATGCTCTTTACAGATGTTCTTTCCAGTAGCACTTAAAGAACACCTTCCTACACCATCTCTACGCTCCAAAATGTTAAGCTACATTACAAAAAGCAGCTGATCTGTTAAAGCACTGAGCAGGAGTCCTGGTTTGCAGCACATTGGCAGGAGTTAAAAAGAAACCCTGTACTACTGATAGTGCACTTTTTGATTTTTTAAATGATAGAATAGATAATGGCATAGGCCATGTATTGAGTGACAGATGACAAACAATGCTCAACTGGATTTTTTAAATTAAAGTCTTTTTCTCTCTTATCCTTGAAAGATATACGGGCACATGTCCAGTTACCCTGCTTCAACAGAAGCTACGCAACATCTGTGTCAGAGGTTCATAGGTAGTTATCAGGCATGCAGTCCAGTAGACCATCAAGGAACTTAGCCCAAATTCCCAATTGCCCCAAAGCACTGTCTGGCCAAGTGACTTGCTCAAGGTCCCATGGTAAGGAAATAAAGGCAGAAATATTCATAGTTTTAGTGCTATATACCAACTACCAGACAAGGTTTTTAATAAAGCTCAGAGACAAGTCTTATTTATTTATTTTTTGTGTGAGGGCAGCATACATGAAAATACTCACCTTGTGGGCTCCATCCTCTGCACTACTGGACTTAAAATTAGAACCATTACTGTTAAATGCTAGTATTAGACCACATCATAGGATATAAACAAACTCTTCTATTAATTACTGTATTAAGTATAGACCCTAACAATTAGAGTCAAGTCTTCAATTAGGAAAAACAGCTTAAGAAACAGAGGAATAAGATTCTCATACTCTACCACTGGCAACCAAACAACTGAAGCTAGTCCCTCTTGATAGTGCAAGAAACACAGACAGGGTGACATGGGCAGGACTAACAAATGAGACCAGAAGTCACGCAGCATTGACAGTTTATCTGAGAACCACTTTAAACATTTTCTTCTTGTGCAGTGCTCAAGTGCTGCTGGCATCAGAATAAGGATGTAGTACAGGAGTACCCAGCTCTTCCAAACCGGACTGCTACCTACTAGGAAGAAAACAATACCCACACTACAGATGACTACAAATGGAAGTTAAAACACACTGCTACCTACTAGGAAGAAAACACATTACCCACACTACAGATGACTACAAATGGAAGTTTCTTCTACTTTTCCATTTCTTTTATCAAGCATATTAAAAACATGAGGCATTTGGTTGAGATTCAGAAAGTCTCTCTGATTCCTGAATGCAGAGCATTTGTGGATCGACAAAAGAAAAATGGACAATGGCAATTTAGAAAAAGGTTTGTAACTCAGCACAAACTGCAGTTAGCATCCGACTTTGCCCCCGTTAAAAAACAAAATTTACAATACAGCAGATACCAACTAGTCCCACAAATTCCTCAATTCATGCCTTCCCTTTAACTTCACTCATTTCTCCTATATGTTATTCTGCATGCATTTTTCCACACAAATTCCATTTCTATGCAATTTGCTCCTTCCATTTTCTAAAGACTCCTCCTTCTAGGTTTATTACCTCTTTTACAATATTCACCATTTCAAATACAGTTGATTTACATCTTGATTTTCATTTCCAAGTAATTGTTTTTTGGTAGCCAACTACTATGTCTTAGCAATACCCCTTTTCCTTAGTTGCAGCCGTTTGCCTCACCAATACTTCTGACAGAGTACTCTGGAGAGAATTTGTAATATCAGCCAACTCATTCAACTCCCCAAAAAATGTGCCAAGTTACTTCTTTCTTCCCCATCGCATCTCCAACATTTGCTATCTACCCGAGGAAAAATTCTTTCACGTCTGCTTGGGGTATAACAATACCTAAGCAAAAACTTACAAGCAAAAATCCTAAACCTTCTGGACTTCGTTTCATACTTGGGAGCCATGAATATGTCCTCCCACTGTTCCCTTGTAAATTGCTTTTGTAGTCTCTCTTCCCCATCTTTTCTAATCTCCTCCAATTGATTCTTACAGTTATCATGCAATATTGTATATGCCCTACTAATTATCCCTTTTTTAAAATGCAGCTTCTGTTCTAGATTTGACTAAAAACTGGGTCTATATCAGCATATCGAATGCTGACAACGCCAAATGCAATTTAATCAAACTGAAATGTTTGAAATCTCAGAAGAGCAAACTGACGGAACATAGATTTCTTTCCCAGGCTAAGAAATCAGTGTTCCATGCAAAAAAAAAAAAATTTCAATACTTTAAGCACTGACAGAAGTGGGGGGCAGTGCCCCACACAACCCCCCTACTTAAATATACCAACTCCGAGACCGCACCACAGTGGAGGAATAGGAAACTCCGATGACGGCCCACCGATTTCTTTCCCTAGGAAAGAAATCGATGTTCCGTCAGTTCGCTCTTCCGAGATTTCAAACATTTCAGTTCGATTAAATTAAATTCGGCGTTGTCAACATTTGAAATGCTGATAGGAACCCTAAAAACTCTACTACAGCAGGTCTTTCACTTTGGACTCCCCTGTCCTTTTCTATTTGCCTATACATGGATATTAATCCCTGGTAGGGAAGGCCATCTGTAACCTGCAATCCTGGCCTCGTCCCACTCTATTACCTTTCCCTTTCCAATTATTTATCTTAATATCATGGTTCATTTGCCAGTTTTCTCCAGTAAATTCCAACACACTCTTGCCTATTTTCTGCAATCTTACTTGCAGTCATCCTTACTGGTAAAATCTCCTTTTTCCATTCCTGGGTTGACTTATTTCTTAAAATACTTTCTGCATCTTTATAAATAAAATATTCTGCGTGGTTATTCCCTTTAACAATCTGCATCCAACATCCCTCTCTCGCTACTTCTTGATTCCCCCATCATCATCCCTTTCCACTTTGAATTCTGACCTTATGCTTAAACTTTGTAGGTCTAAAATATCCCTTCACGTCAGGTAATCCTAAACCACCTTGCTCTACTGCGAGGATTAACTTATCCCACATAACTTTTGCCCACCTCCCCTCCCAGATAAATACCTTCAACTCTTTAATTATTGTCCACAACGTCTGCTCTGGTTGATAAAAATATGCCTTACCTTTACATAAGACTAAAAAGACTGAAACATTTTATTTATTTTATTTTACTTTACTGTAGTAACTACAGAGGGATTAAATTGATCAGTCATAGCATGATGTTATGGGAATGAGTAGTGGAAGCTAGGTTAAGAAGGGAGGTGATGATTCTGAAGGAGAATGGTATGAACTTTGTCTATTCATAACATTTCAGTTAGCAATACATTCATACATGGTTTCATGCCAGGAAAGAGCACTACAGATGTGATGTTTGCTCTAAGAGTCTTGATGGAGAAGTACAGAGAAGGTCAGGAGGAGTTGCACTGTGTCTTTCTAGACTTGGAGAAAGCATATGACAGGGTGTCTAGAGAGGAGTTGTAGTATTGTATGAGAAAGTCAGGAGTGTCAGAGAAGTATGTAAGAGTGGTACAGGATATGTACGAGGGTAGTCTGACAGCGGTGAGCTCTGGGGTGGGAGTGACAGATGCGTTTAAGGTGGAATTACATCAAGGATCAGCTCTGAGCCCTTTCTTATTTGCAATGGTGATAGGTTGACAGACGAGATCAGACAGGAGTCCCCATGGACTATTATGTTTGCAGATGACATTGTGATCTGTAGTGAGAGTAGGGAACAGGTGGAGGAGACCCTGGAGGGATGGAGATATGCTCTAGTATGAAGAGGAATGAAGGTCAGCAGGACTAAGACAGAACATATGTGTGTGAATGAGAGGGAGGATACGGGGAGTAGAGGTGGCGAAGGTGGATGAGTTTAAACACTTGGGATCAACAGTTCAGAGAGAGGTGACGAAGAGAGTACAGGCAGGATGGAGTGGGTGGAGAAGAGTGTCAGGAGTGATTTGTGACAGACGAGTACCAGTAAGAGTGAAAGGGAAGGTCTACAAGAGGGTAGTGAGACCAGCTATGTTATATGGGTTGGAGACAGTGGCACTGACAAAAAGGAAGGAGTTAGAGCTGGACGTGGCAGAGTTAAAGATGTTAAGATTTGCACTGGGTGTGATGAGGATGGACAGGATTAGGAATAAGTATATTAGAGGGTAAGCTCAGGTTGGAAGGTTTGGAGACAAAGCCAGAGAGGCAAGATTACGTTGGTTTGAACAGGTGCTGAGGAGGGATGCAGAGTACATTGGGAAAAAGATGCTACGGATGAAGCTGCCAGGTAACAAAAAGAGGATGGACTAAGATAAGTTTTATGGATGTGATGAGAAAGGACATACAGGTGGTTGGTGTGACAGAGCAAGATGCAGAGGACAGGAAAAAATGGAAACAGGTGATCTGCTGTGGTAACCCCTAACGGGAGAACCCTAAAGAAGATTTTATTTTACTTTACTTTTGTTTACTGTGATAGTCTGACTGGGTGACAGCCCATTTTCAGCAGAGGCCTGGGGAGAAAAGCTCCAAAGAAAAATTACAGAAAAAGGAGTTTCAGTTTTAAAAAATAGTATTAACAGTTTCTATCAATTTAAATAAAGCACACAAATCTAACATGCTGCAGGAAAGGGACGTCGGGAGGCATATACACTGTACTGATTTCAGTACAACTTCTTAGAAGAGGGGGTAGCATTTTTAAAAAAAAAAAAAAAATTAAGTATTTTTAAAGGTTGTTGGCTCCTTTAAGGGGGATACGAGCCAGTCGGAAGTGAGCTCACATTATGTCCGGCTGGCCGCGAGCGGGAAATGTGCAGCGGAAGAAGACAATCGCAAATGGATTATCACGAGCGGGAAATGTGAAGATGGAAGGCAATCGAGTGTCACGAACAGATTATCGGGTAAGGTGTGTGTGTGTGTGTGTGTGTGTGTGTGTGTGTGTGTGTGTGTGTGTGTGTGTGTGTGTGTGTGTGTGCGTGTGTGAGCGAGCAAGTGAGTTAGCGAGTGAAAATGCCCCCACAGAATACACCTGCTGGCTATAAGTGTTCAGGCTCAAACCCTGTACCTTTGCTTCAGGGTAAGAAGAGCCTAAAGTCCTTAACCACCACCATTTATGAACTTTGTTCAGATTTGTTTTTCTAATGGTTGTTAGCTATGGTGAGAAGTGAGAACTGAAGTTGTATTTCCCCCATTATTGGTTTTGTTGTGTGTCCAGGTTTTTTGTGCTGAGGTGTGAAGTGAGAACTGTATTTGTATTCCCTCATTATTGGCTTTGTTTGTCCAGGTTTTTTTGTGCTAAGAGGTTGAGAGCTATCTAAATGATAGCCATTAAGTTTGTCTTCCTATTTTTCATACTGCTGATTTAGCATAATGGTATGTTGCACTGACTGTAATGCATATGGTTCTGGGTTCAAGACATGCATGGTGATAACACAGCATTTTATTCTAGCAACTTTCCAAGATTATACAAGCAATGTTTAAAATGTGTCCCTGGTTTTGGGCTTTTGTCCCCCCCCCCAATAAATGTTGGCTTTTTCCAGATTTCTTGTGCTGCAAAGTTCAGAGATACAGTTGAGTGCTGACATTTTACACAGAGCTGAGAGCTGCAGGGGAACTAAAGTTTAGTGCTGCTTACGCTGAGTCTGCTTGTACTGTTAATAGCACAACAGGTAGTGTACTTGCTTTTGATGCAGAAGGCTGTGGGTTCTTCTCCCACAGTAGGTAAATGCATTGCTGATACTGCACTGTGTTGTAAAGGGGGGTGGATGCTGTAGTCTGTTTTGGCGAAGATATCTAGTAGTAACTATGAACCTGTTATCAGTTTGCCATCCATTCCCTATTGCAATATTACTAGCGTATCATTGTTTCTAATGCAACATAGGCAATTTATTCCTCAAGGGCAACAGGCACTTTATTTGTAGATGAAACCATGAAATATAAAGTTGTTTGCTAGCAGCAGCCTCTTCATTAGTTACAGATTTCTTTAATGTGGAATTATGTAGATGGCTTTTACTAGTTCAGAGATTGTGCATATTTACTGATACTGGTGGACTGTAGAAGTTTGAGTAGACTTTTATGATGGAAATGTTATGAATTGGGCTGTTTTGTCATTATTGGTGCATGCATTTTGTTTCATTGTTTACTGGAAAAATGTTCAAACCAATAAATTTAAAACGCTCTCTAACAACTATACTGTATTGTACAAGGAATACAATTTAATACAATCAGGAAGGTGTATCAAAGAGCATGTGTATGTTTTCATGTGCAAGGGGCCTATGATTTGAAAACAGCCCAAAGTTAATCTTTATCTGCCACTGGCAAAATGTATTTTCTTTGAATGTGGGTTTCAATGCTGTTTCAATGAATGCGAGTTTCAAGGGCAGAGAAGTTTTAATGCTAAGTCTAGTTTCATTGTGAGACTGCATTGCTTTGTTTAGCAGATATTTATTGGTGTTCGTGCTGTAAAATGCAAAATAAAACTTTTCTGGCAAATCATTTAGGAATGAAGTCACTAAATAATGACCGACATTAAGTTTCAGACGTCACAATCTTCAGAAAAATGCATGCTAAAGCAAGACCTGATATTCTATCAACTGTCTTAAGTTTATACAAGATCAATTTTTAGTACTGTTTGTATGTTCCCCCAATATATTTGGCCTTGTCCAGATTTCCTGCATTAAGAGGTTGAGAGGTATGTGCAAATAAATCCCTTCATAGAATTAGGAATATCCAAACCTCTCAACTGTCCCCAATTTTGGCTCAAAATGTTGCTCTCCCCCTAATAATCTCTCCGCAAAATAGCAATTTTGAAAGAAAACGTGGAGGGTTTAACTTTTATAAATAACTGTAATGATCAGAGTTATACATTACTTTTATTTCAGAAATGCATGTAGATTCTCTAATTTCGTCAGCTGCTCAAGTTAACTGTGCTCATATTAAAATGGTGTCCCTTCTTTGACAGGTTTCCAGCTGTATTGTCTGGCAATTTTATATTTTTGCATCATATTTTTGGTCCGTTTTTCATAAAATTGCGTTTTTCTGGCAAATTAGTAGCAAATCATTAAAGACTGAAGTTAGAAAATAATGGCATTTGAGTTTCAGATTTCATACCCTTCAGAAAATTTGTACTAATGCAAGACCTACTACTTTTTATGTTTATAAGAGCAATATTTAAAAAAAATGTCCTTATTTTTGGGCCTTTGCCTCAGTTTTATTTATGAGTTTATTGTTCTAAGAGGTTGGGCGGTGTGTGTGTGTGTGTGTGTGGTAGGTAGGTAGGTAGCATACCTCTCAACTTTCCAACTTTTGCAGAATGTCCAGATTTTTGCCCCATATTTTTTGTCTGTTCCTCATAAATTTTGTGATTTTCTAGAAAATCATTGAAGGCTGAAGTTGCTAAATAATGACAGACATTTGAGTTTCAGCATGTCCTTTAGAAAAATTCATACTAGCACAAATCCTGTTATTCTAGCAACTTTCTCATACAAGCACAAATTCTTTTATTCTAGCAACTTTCTAAGTTCACGAGAGTATTTTTAATATCTGTCCCTGTTTATTTTAGGCTTTGTCCATATTTCTTGCACTAAGAGGTAGGTAGGGGTGTGTGTGTGTGAATGAAACACCCTAGTTAGGGGTAGCAGGTGGTTAGTAATTTACTCAAGCTCAAAACCTGTATCTTAGTTACAGAAAACAAAAGCATGAATCCTCTACCCCAACTACCATGCTGCATTTTTCAAAGAACTGACTTTCAGGTTCATTTTCAATTCAAGAAACCGAGTTTGAGTGAATCTATATTATATTACTGAAGAGGCATTACAGCAGATACCACTTCATCGACACTAAAAGAGCGAACTGTGAATTACGAGAATGGCCGTAGCTTGGCTGGGGAGGAGGGTCGCAGTTTGAGAGCTGAGAGTACAAATTTGAAAATCCTAGCTACACCCCTGCTGCAGGATACACACAATAATTAAATGACATTGTTTATTTCTAGCAATTTTAGTCCGCTGTGTAGCGTTGCTGCCTCACAGCAAGAGGTTCTCCCGTTCGATTCTCGGCTGGAGTGCGGGGGAGTGCCTTGTGTGTGGAGTCTGCATGTCCTCCCCGCGGTTGGGTGGGCATTCGAAAGACATGTGTAAATGGGCGTGCCTTCGTTGAAGGTTGGACGTTGAACTGGCACCTCGGCGTTCGTGAAAATCTACTGCCAGTCATTAGCGGACTGGAGTTCCACTGTGGCAACCCCTAACTGGGAAAAGCTGAAAGACCAACAATGACAAACAGTTAATTTCTAGCAATTTTAAAGGATAACCACAAACAGAACATAAAACAGTTTCTAGTAAATTTTAAAGGATGGACAACTATTACAGGACATAAAATATATAACTGCAATTTGAAAAGAAACCAGTAAGTATGCAAGATAACAAGGAACACTCAATACAAAGTATACAAGGTCATAAAATAGAGAGAAGTTTGTTTGCAGAGTACAACAGTTGCAGAACAACCCACTAGTATACGGAGGCATAAAAAAACAAAAGGGAATAGTTAGATACCGCAGCATTATAAATGGGAGGTAAAACATACTTAATTCAATGTACAAAGATGAAAATAAAGTTGTAAATAAACAGGAAGCCTGCTATAGTGGGAAATGTGTGGTTGCAAGGATGAATTACTACTTGGTAGGATATACAGAGTGGAACTGTAGGCATCATAGAATGGAGGGAGGGTAGGAGTTGAAGACAACAGAGGAGAGAATAAGGTGATTAGGTGAGGAGAAAATTAGTGTGTGGTAGAAGCAGTATGGTATGAGATATGAAGCTAGAGGGAAAGTTTTAGATAAATGGGGGGGGGGGCTAGAGAATAAGCGCAGGTGGAAGGAACAGGTGTAGTTGCTACACTAACCAGGAGTGGTACAAGAGGAATGCCAAGTGTTAGAGAGTTAAAGTGAGATGGGCTGAAAATGGTTAGGACTGTTTGAGGGATGGTAATCCATATCTTTGAGATGTAGTTTGAGTAGAGGGAGTGGCCAGCTTTATTGAGATGTAGTTTGACAAGAGGGAGTGGCCAGCTTTATTGCTGGATTTATTGACTTGCAATAAGTATTTGTTAGAGGATCAGAGGAGGAGAAGAGTGTTAGTATAAGATTGGAGCAGAGTTTGAAGGGTGGAGGTTTTATTCGACTGATGTACTATTCTGTGAATACAGGTTATTTGTGTACAAGTCAAATGGTTGGGAAGTTCTAGCCAGATTAGTTGATGTACGGCAGTGCAGTGATGAGACCTATGTGGTGTGTTGGTGAATTCTGCAATCTTATTATAGTAGCTTTCTAATTTGCAAAGGTCAGTTTTACTCAAGTTAGTAATGATGGCAGAGGCGCATAATAAGGTGGAGGGTACATGAGTACATACCATCTCCTGTCTAGTCTTGTTAGTTAGGAAGGACCCAGGTCTACACAGTGAGCCAAATTTTGTGTGTGTTTTCATAATTGACTGTGATAGGTGTAAATCAAATTTCTGATTACTGTCGCTTAGTACACGTAGTAGCTTTGTCTGCGTGATTGCTGATACTCTGGTGTTGTTGAAGGAGTGTATCTGGAATGCAGTGGGGGGACTGCATGATTTGCTGGGGTAAAAGCATTAGCTTAGTCTTAGAGGGGTTCACAATTAGTTGAGATTCTGAGAGATGATTAGGCAGCACAGAAGGACTGTTGGGCTGTGGAAACAAGTTGTTTTGGGGAGGGTGTTGCAAAGATAAGAATCAAATTGTCTGCATACTGTATAACTGAGGCAAGGGGGGTGGATGAATGGAGACAGCTGATGAAAAAACTAAACAGTAGGAGGCTGACAGTGGAACACTGGGTAACTCCCAGGCTGACAGTAAGTAGGGAGGACAGTTCCTGGTACCATTTGGTGGCTTGCTGCTGCCCAGATAAGTAGCTGTGGAACCAGTTGAGAGAACACAAGTAGCCAAGTTTTAGGGTTGCAAGCTCATCAAGTTGTTTCTGATGGGAGACTGTATAAAAGGCTTTGGAGAGATCTAAGATATGAAACTAGTTGTCCGTTAATTCTGTGTTGATTAATGGTATTTGTGAAGCTTAGGAGGGCAGTTGTTGTGCTATGGTGTGAGCGGAATCCATGCTGAAGATGAGATAACCCACCTTCTAACTCATTATCTCTGCACTCACATTATTTGCCCTCCTACTCCTCCTTAACCTTCAAATCTTAATAGTTTATCTCCAACAATTTCTCATCCTCAAATGTAATTCACTGTTAATGACCCTTAGACTCCTTTGTCGCTAGATTTTTACTACTATTATTGTGGAATGTAAAATTTCAGTTGTAATTCACTGTCAATGATTCTTAGACTGTACAGTTGCTAGATTTTATTATTGTATAATGTAGAAATTTTTACTGCAGAATGTTGCATAAAGCTGTATGACTTCTTTGCGTTGTATATGCTAACATGTTTGTCATTGTTACAGGAGCTTTTCTCTCCGGGCCTCCACTGAAAACGGGCTCTTTTTAGGCCCAGTGGACTTCCCCGGTCATCAAACTAAAATAAACAAACAAACAAACAGGTTACTGGTTAGTATATAGTTTAAAAGCTGCATGTGGATGCATTTTTCTAGAATTATGGACAGAGGTGATAACATAGCAATAGGCCTGAAATTAGCGATCTCAGTAGAGTTACCCCGCTTTGTGCAAGATGGATGATATACAATATCTTCCAGTTTAAGGGGACATGGTGTTCTGAGACAGACTGGTTTGTCAATGTAGTGATGAGGTATGCAATAGCATCAGATGATAGTTTTAGAAAATCTGTATGTAGATTACCTGCAGCCACGGTAGTGGGTTTAAGTTTAGAGAGATTTTTTTATAGTGAGAGTAGGAACTGATGTGGAGATGAATGTGTCATTGATATTACTAGATAGTGATGGAACAGCTGGAGGAGAGTTGAGTTGTTGCTTGGTGAGTGATCGTATGGAATCTGTGAAGTAAGTGTTAAATTGTGTGGCTTCGCTGTTGGTGTTGGACACAGTGTGGATAGATGTATTGCCAGGGTGAAGGAGTTTATTTATGGTGCTCCAGAATTTCTTGGAATTGTTGCAGTCCTGCTGCTGTGTAGCAAAATAGTAAGTCTTTTTGTCGTTTAATTTGTGATTTTTGCTTTGTTCCCACATTGTTTATATTTTTCTAGGTTAGTTAGATTTCTGTTGGTGTGCCACGGAGCCCAGGCATAGTCTCTCTCCTTTAATATTTTTTTTTGGTGCCACCTGTTATCCACGGAGCATAGCATGAGGTTAGTGGTTCTACAGGGTTCTGGCCTGCTTAAAACACTGAGGAAACTGGTGTTAAAGAAGTGTACTGCAGCGTCTGAAGGAAGAGTTTTGAGAAGAGTCCAATCACAGTTTTGTAAAGTTGAGAGAAATATTTGTGGGTTAAAGCTGTTTTTTGTTACGAATTAGGTGAAAACAAGTTTGCTTATAGGGGTTAAGAGGACATCTGATCAAATAGGTGAGGAGATGTCACTTAAGTTATTGAAAAGGCAACCTGATTGAAAGGTTAGTGAAGGTTTGTTGGTGAGGATCCAATAGATTATCAACTCTTTTTTGGAAGTCTAGTCAATTCTAGTTGGGGTTTGAATAAACTGGGAGAATCCATAAAGACTGATGAAGTTATTGGGATTATCAGTGTCGTAAAAAAATCAATTAGTATTGAAATCACCCATTATTATGGTTTCTTGTGTATAATTTGAGGAAATCCAATGCAGTATTTCCTTAACTGTATTGGAGTTATTCACCAGGAAAAACAATCAATTTATACACAATTAACACAGATGTCATCAGTACAAATATCAATTAATCAACATAAAGTTGAGCTGTTGGATTAGTAAGCATGTCAGAGCTATTAAAGGACACTAAATGCCCTTGCTAGGCATAGTATAATTTGTCCCCACTTTTGTAAGTTTTACTTTTTTTTTTTGTGGTTCAGAAAGTTGACTCCAACTTGTTTATTAACCAATTTAATAATTATCTCGAATTTCTTGAACTTAAATGGCAAGTATTTTTACGTGCAGATGCTACTCCAGGTTTAAATGAAACTATTTCAGTTAAGAGTTTATTAAAATATTAGTGTATTTAATCATTTTTATTTATATTTAACTCATTCATACCTAATGTATTCTTTCATAGTATTGTGCATTTGTTTGATTCCTTTACAGGATTTAATGATTTTTGTAACATTGCAAATGGTGTTTATTATGTTGAGTAACTGATTGGTTTTAGTACTAATGACGTCAGTCTTAATTGTGTATAAACAGATTTAATGCACTGGTGTTTTTTATTCTGATGAAGTATGGAAGTAAAAGAATGAAAGTGGCCAAATATTGGTGTTTTTTATATTATTTATTTTTATAGTTTTTAGCCTCAGTGCTATTGGTCGTAAGGCTTGTTTTTCCTATTGAGTTTTATTTGTGCCCTTTCCTTTGAGATTTTATTTTGTATTGGAGTTATTGCATGGTGGGATATATATGGCTATTAGAATTAGATATTTATTAGAGATGATTTTGAGTTTGCCAAATAGTATCTCTGAATTATTAAAGTTGGGATTACTGGGGTGAATAAGTTCTAGTTTTAAGTTTTGTTTATACATTATAGCTATGATCCCTCCATGCTTGTTTTTTCTATTGCATCTATGAATGTTATACCTGGGAGTGAGAATTTTGTCGTTTGTGATTTCAGGTTTGAGCCAGGTTTCTGTGAGAATGGTGATAGCAGGGATAGGGAGGTGCAGAGATCATGGACTTCGTTCACTATACTTTTTAGGTTCATGTTGAGTAGGAGGAGATTAGAGCTATTCGGAGAGTTAGGAATTCCAAGGCACAGGGGACGGGTGGAAGGGATGGGTTATTGAGTGAGGATGGGGCCTGCTTATATCTCACTGTCCATATCCAAATGCTTATTTACCATACCCCTACTTGCTAATAGCCACTTTCAACATATTCTGAATGCATAGTTTTCAACAATGTTGTCTTGTTTACTCTCTTCCCACATATCCTTAGCTGCTATAACAAAAGCCTTTTTAATCCATACTCCTAAATACTTCATCGTCACGTTCCCATAAATATTATTACTGAACCATTTTATTTGCGAGTACATAATTTACAACTATAGCTTTTCTATTATCTTCATTAATTATATATCCTGAAAATACCTGAAACTGTCTCAAAATGTTTCACAGCACTGTGTGTCCTTTAGTGGATTTATCAAGTGCAAATAACATTTGCAAATGAAGCCAGTTTTCCTTTAATACCATACCTCTGCTTTGAATTTCTGAGTCTCTTGTTTTCTTTGTCAATGGCTCTAAATGTAAAGTAAATAAAGAAGAAATAGGACACTCCTGCCTGGTTCCTTTGTTCAAACAACTTATTAGACAGGAGCCCTCCCACTTAAATCCTTGCCTCAAAACCTTCACATATCCTCCTGATTAACCTTATTATTGTGTCAGGGAATGCAAATTCTTATACTGCCCTTTTGAAAATCCAGTTTACTCTGTTGAATACCTTCTCTGCACCAAGATCAACAACAGTGGTATTTTTTATATTCTGCTCCCCTTTGGATCACCACTGTTCTATTAATGTTGTCAAATGTTTGCCCCCCTCCAGAAAACCACAATGACCAATATCTACCATTTTTGGCAACATCTTTGTCATTTGACTGGCTAGTGTATACATAAACACTTCTGTCATTACCATGATTTAAGATTTAAATGGGTCTGTATGAGAAGTGGCCTGATGGGTCTTTACCTTCTTTGGGAAATACAGCCACCACAGCTTTCTACTAAGATATTAGCGCTTCCACTCCTTATAAAACACTATTAAACATAATCTTCCACATCTTTATCACTTTCTTCCCATCTAACTTCTACAGAAATACCATTTGTTCTTGAAGACTTCTTTGCAGATTGATTATACATCACCATTTTTACCTCCTCTCCTCCTATCTTAACTATTAAATGTTGAGCCTCATCTTTCTATAATCTTGTCAAAACTAAGTCTCCTGTATATATTTCAATTGAGCTTTCTTGGTTTCCACATTTCTATGCTTTATACAATTTTTCATAAAATTTCCAAAATATCTATAATACCTCTATGGGAACTCTAGTTATTTTTCTTGTGATAGGCTCCCAAAGTTTGGCGACAACCCCTTCTACTTTCTGTTGTCTACTAAGTAGTTGTGCTAAAAGTTTTTATACTCTGTACTTATTATCAAAAATAGTCACTTAACAGTAATCTTTCTAAACTCATGAATATTATCCCAAATACTCCCTTGTGTTATCTTTAGCACTCTGCTGATACTCCTCTTCTTGTTTTGTGAGATTTGTCCTATTCTGCAATACTTAAACTTCTGTCAGTTCCTCTAAATATTTCCTTTTACTTCTTAACCATATATTTATGTTTTACTTCTACCTATTTTTAAACTCCATTTTCATATTATCCCACTCACTAGCTATCCATCCTGAAGAAATTCTCATCTTCACTAATAATTCTTGAATAACTTCCACTACTCGTCCCTTCAATTCATCTCTTCTTAACACTAAGAAGGAAAGTGCTGGAGTCTCATCTTTACTTCATTGCACTGCATTTTTACCTTGTGTCTTCTTTCAGCATGATCTCAAACAGTTACTGAATGCGACAAAGTTTTCAATTAAATGCTCATGTTCCTGTCGGACATTATTTCTGTCCAGTCTAACCCAGTTATTGCACTGTGGGAATAATATGTAAATTATGAATTAGTTTCTACTACTGAATTCTCATCAACTACACAAACTACTTATATAAATTTCTTTGGAAATCTACCACCTTTTATTACATATTTTCCTGTTTAAGTCCCAATTTCATCCTCACCAAACGAAAAATGATAATGAAGTTCCAGTCGCCATCTCAGTAGTATTTCTTGCTAAAAGCTATTTCTCCCCAGATTTTCTTAAACTCCATTACAGCAGTTTCTGGTAGAATATAAATATATGACAACTTAAACTCCCCCCTTGCCAAGAACATCTTGCTACCACTAATCCACCATTACTGCCTTTTTTATTTTTCTATCCCTACTGAAGCCCCTCCAGCAATCAATATCATTACTCCCCTTTTCCCTATTTTTCCTCATATTCTGCCTAAATATCCATCCTGAAATCCTTTATCAAATTCACATCACTTATTTCTTTCCAAATGTGTCTCCTGCAGCATTGCTATTCACACTATGCATATCTTAATATAATTCAAAACTCCTTCCTTTATTGTCAATAACTGTAAGGCCATTTATATTAAAAAGACTGGATACAGTAGTCATTATGATAAAATATTATTCCCACTTACAATACATGACTGTTTTTTTGAATGTGCATTTTCGTTTGTCTTACATGCACAAACTAATGTTGGCAGGCTGGTCTTTTATACAGTTGTTTCTTCAATTAACATTTGAATCTATATTATTTTTTTCAAGATTTTTTGCTTTAATGAAAACCCTCAGAAAAAAATTCATTTACAGAAAACCCCACCATCTAGTAACTGAGAACAAAC
Organism: Protopterus annectens; assembly: GCF_019279795.1. Lineage (NCBI taxonomy): Eukaryota > Metazoa > Chordata > Ceratodontiformes > Protopteridae > Protopterus > Protopterus annectens. The sequence continues at coordinate 123,773,398 of NC_056745.1, read as the reverse complement.
ACATGTACATTTCCATGAAGTGAAGTTTAAAACTTCAGATAGGAGTAACTGTCCCGAATTGACAGCTACACCCAAAAGCAAAACCTAATCTAAAATCGGGATTACCCATGCTAAAGCACGTTTCCGTCCATGTCCCCACCTACACCGACTACTGTCTGTTCTCTTATCTCTACTCCGCTCTCAGATGTGAACTTGTATGCTTCCATAGGAAAGTACTAGGCTAGTTGTTCTTATGGACTATTTTACACCTAGCTAATTTCCCTTTTTGCGCTGAAAATAACCTATCCGATTTGGTTAGAGATTAAAAACAAATAACCTATAGCCTCAAGAAACCTGCACTGGCTGCCTTTAAATAAAACTAAACAATGCACTGTTCTACTGCATGCATTAAAGTATTATGGCAGCAGGGGTGGCTACTATTTCATATTCACACCACAACTTCAAACTATATTTCATTTAACTGCTTGCCAATGTACCTTTACATTTTTCTCTTCTGTCAGTAAAGAATGCTCAGAACTTCCAAGATTAATTGCTTACACCTGCAGACACCTTGTCTCCACATAATAGTAGTCAGCAATGAGAAAAAAAACAGCTAACAACTTTGAAGATGCATGAAGGTAACGTTGTAAATTTCACTCAGAAAATAATGCACAGAAGTCCCCTGTCTAAATGTCTTCAGTTGCAGGTGCATTAAAAACATTTGCTAATGAACAAAAACAAGATTGTTTGTGAATCTATCCACCCCATGTACTCCCTTCCTGCCTACACACCCAAAAGGAATACCTCCTACTTAAACCTAGAAGAACTCCCAGAAATTGCCTGCTAGCCTGGGTCTTCTACTAGCCACCTACTGTGAGGACTTCCAAATACAAACTTGTTTGTGAATGTATGTACCCCAAAGTTATTTTTGCTAAACTGTTACTTAAACTACTTAAATCCCCATATATAGTGCTCATTTGGCCTCCCGAGTGTGTGTGTGCTTTAAGCAGCCAACCGCAGACAGCTTGTTACTGCCCTCTTCCTTTCTCTAAACCCTGTAAACCTCTTACTTACTACTTGCACCTTTACATCTCTTTTGCCTACTATCCTTTGCTCTTCCACTTCTTACCACTAGGTGGCAGCACCTACACTTAATACTCCTAGACGTAGATAGGGTTACCACCTGTCCCACTTTGTGAGGGACAGTCCCTCTTTGGGCAGTTGTGTCCTGACAAAAAAAAAAAAAAAAAATGGCAATGTCCTGAGATTTTAGGACAAAAATCCTTTATATATAGTTAATGTAATAGGGACAAAGATAAAAGTTGTATAAATACCTAAAAAGTATAAGAAACAGAATAGAATACTAAAGTTAAAAATGCTAAAGCTTTTAGTTTATTTATTAAAAAAAAAGTGACTAACCTTTGGTTTACCGTGGTGGTATGTATGTGCCATCTGTGAAATGTGTTTGTACCACCCAAAAAAGCCCCATTTGAAAGGGTTATAAGGTGGCAGGCAGGCAGTTATTCTCTTCTATACAAAGCTGGCATGACTTTTTTTTTTTTTTTTCTCAAATACCTCCTACCCTCCTCCCTTCTTTTACCTGCACACCTGCCAATGCCCCATAATCCCCTCCTCTTCTTATCTCAAACTCTCTTTCTTTTTTTCTTGTTATCTTAGTCTCTTTTTTTCCTAAAACCCTCACCCTTTAATATTGGATGTTATTATTTTTTGATTTTTTTTTTTTTTTCTTTTTTTTCTTCACTCCCTCGGCTCTTTCCTCTGCTCACCCACCTTCATCTAACCCTCCTACACCCACCCCATATTCCACCCCTGACACCCCTTCCCCATCACCCAACCACTGTCTTCTGCCTATCAGTCATCACACCTTTATTCCCTACCACACCTTACAGCTACATTACACCTATATGAATTCTCTCTACCTTCTCCACCCCAACTATACTTACCAACAACTTTTAAACTGCTATCCCATCCTTTTCTCCTATCACTACCTAAATTATATCTTATACTATACTTCTTCCCTCAATCTATACTATCTCCTATCTTTAACCTCCCTATGGCCCAAATGTATAAGACCAGTTATACAAACCTACTACTCATAACTTTTCTAGCTTCACTAACCATTTCCTATTCTTTAACCATCTACGAACACTGTTCACTTAGTGAAGTTCACCTTTCCCACCAACAAACACAATCAGTTTCTCAAATAATCTCCAGCATCCACATTAACATAACCTCTATTTCCATCTATATACTTCCAAAGTACCATAGATCCACCCATATTATCTATTTCCAAGATAAAAAAAAACCTAAACAGCTATTTTAAATTCCTAAAGACTCTACAAAGACCTCAACAACACCCTCTACTAGATGGTGACATTCATCCAAACCCTGGCCCCACAAATAAAATTACCAGGGACCCACAGAACCAAACTTCTAATTCCCATACCCCAAGAAAACCCTCTAACTCCCTCCTGATAGCCCATCTCAACATCCGTAGTATAAACAATAAATTAACCCACCTTCATGCACTCTTAGATGTGCACTCATTTGACATCCTCTGTATTACAGAAACTTGGCTAAAGCCTACTACTCAGGACCAGGAAATCACCCCTCCTGGATATAACATTCTGAGATGTGATCGGAAAACCAAAAACAGCGGGGGAGTAGCCATCTTCTTTAAAGCTGAATTTCAAGTTACAACCTTCAATACATACCTACCCCTCAAATACTAATGCTGAAATCCTTACTGTCAAACTTCAAATCAAGAATTGTAAATCTATCTACATAATTTGTTCATACCTTCCCCCTGGAAGTTGCCTCTCCACTCATCTACCTCAGGAAACCATAGTGTTAGGTGATTTTAATATAGACTGGACTACCTGCAGCTCCCCTAATCCTACCACCCACATAAATCTTTATGGATTTTCCCAAATTATAACCACCCCCACTAGAATTCATAATCCTAGCAGTAAAGAAAGAAAACACCCTAGATTGGATCCTTATAAATAGCCACCACGACACATACAAACCAGGTACCCTTCCAGATGACATTAGTGACCACTCTCTAACCTATATAATTAAACAAAAAACCCAAAGCCTCTGGCTAACGAAGTTCTCAGATGACTGCAACTAGAGGCCATAGTCAAGTCCCCAAATGATGTGGACATCCTACAAAAGGGCCTCGCTGAGACAGATGCCTGGTATCAGAGCCATGGCCTCAAGCTCAATGCCAAAAAGTGCAGTGTCATCTCCTTTGGTAAAAACTCTGTACCCATGAACTACCACATAGGCAGCAATCTACTTAACACCAAATGCGTGACAAGAGATCTTGGGACCCAGGTGGACAGTAGTCTCTCCTTTGATAGTCACATTGCCACAGTAGTCAGGAAGTCCTTCTACATGGCACACCTCATCATAAAAGGGTTCTCATCCAGGAAAAAAGAGGTCACTGTTCCCCTCTACTCGACACTCAGACCCATTATAGAGTACAACGCCCCTTTTGGAATGTACTTCACAAGACATCTGCAGCAGCTGGAAAGGCCACAGAAGTACCTCACAAAGAGGAGTACTGGCCTCAAACAAATGCCCTACACTGACCACCTCAGAAAACTCCAACTTTACTCCATAGCATATCGCCTACTCCGAGGTGATCTCTGCCCAACATATACAGCTATGTCAAACCCAGAGCTGTTGGATATGCTACACCTAAAGAAATCCCAATCCCTCCAATCTACACGCTCTAGGGATCTAAACCTTGTCACCACAACAAACAGGACATGCTGGAGGGATAGATTTCTGTCCCAGAGACTTCCCATACTCTGGAACAGGCAACCCATCTATGTCAAGCAAAGTTCTTCATTAGCACTCTTCAAGAAAAAGCTTGATGAGTGGATGGGAAATGGGAAATAGGAAATACACCCCAGGGATCACTTCTGTGTCTCTGCTTGACAGTGGCACAGGAAAATAACTTTCTTGGGTGGCGTAAGCCAGGGAACCTTGTTGGCTAGGCTTACGTAGGCCCTTGGGCTGATAGCCTAGTACCTACCTATGAACCATAGTTTCACTCCATATCTCTTCAAAACCTCACGCTCAAAAAAACACTTTAATCCAGAGAACTTCCAAAATGAACTTAAGGCATGTGATTGGTCACCTCTATATCATCTTCAGCTGGATAAAGCAGTATCTTACTTCAATACAAAATTCCTACAAATTCTTGACTACCATGTCCCTTCTCGCTTGACCCATATTAGGACCAAAGTCGCTCCATGGCTCTCTAAAGTAACTAGGCAAAAGATCATCCTATGTAATAAAATATGGGCCAAATGGAGAGCGTCTAAAAACCCAGCTGAGCATCTCTATTTTAAACAATTAAGAAACAATACCAAAAAGGAAATTCTACTCGACAAAAGGAACTACTACCTTCACCTACAACAGACCCACCAGAAACTACCGCAAAAATTCTTGTCAGGCATTAACAAATTGCTTCAGTCATTGCATTCGAAAACTCGCACTCCATCAGGTATTACCCAGAATAACTCTAAACAAATTGTTGATGCCTTCAACAACTACTTCACTGAAGCTATTCAAAATCTAGCAAATACACTACCCCCTGTTAGCTCTAGCCTATCAGATAGCACAAATAGCTCTGCTCCTTCTTTTCACCTACAACCAATACCAACATCACTCATCCGCTCCCTCCTTCAAAAACTCAAACCATGCACCCCCTCAGCTGACCGTCTACCAGCTGAATACCTACAAATAGCATCTAAAGTCATTGCCTATCCTATATCCATCCGTATAAACAGAACAATCACAGAAGGAACAGTTCCCTCCATCTGGAAAGTCTCGCACATTATACCTCTGCATAAGGGTGGCTCTTCTACTGAGATTTCTAACTTTCGACCAATAGCCTTAATCTCTCCATTAGCTAAAATAATGGAAAAATGTATCCACCGACAGCTGCTCTTCCACCTTCTCTCTCATAATTTACTTGCTGTAAGCATGGTTTTAGACCTTACCAAAGTACAACCACTGCCTTGCTATCCTTTTCTGACTGCATAAACAAAAATCGCAATAATAACTCTCTTTCCTCTGCACTATTTACTGACATGTGAAAAGCCTTTGACATGGTCAGCCATCACCTACTTATTGACATACTAACAGCCCTATCCGTTGACACCCAAGCAATACTCTGGTTTAAATCCTATTTAGATAACAGACAAGCTGTCCTCTGGGAAAATAATTTATCAACACCCCTCCCTGTTAATATTGGAGTACCTCAAGGCTCTATATTAGGTCCCCTTCTCTTTTCTATCTTTATTAATGATCTTAAAGCTAACACTCCACAAGCCACCTGCATACAATATGCAGACGATTCAACTTTAATCTGTTCTGCCAATTCCATTTCCTCACTCCAGACCCTCACTCACAGTATTTAATAATGTTGAAAATTGATTTATGCAACATTGCCTCCTCCTGAACCCCCAAAAAACGAAATTGTTGCTTTTCACTCCTACCCAAAAGTCTCCACAATGTCACTTCACAGTAACCTCTAACAATGGAACTACCATATCCCCAGACACTACAACTCGACTCTTAGGTATCACAACAGACCACTACCTTAACTATGATGATCATATTAATACTACTATAAAGTCAGTCAACAGAAAACTAGGCTCCCTTTATAGAATCAAAACCTTCCTCACACCATTGGCCAGAACTACCATTGCCCAAACCCACCTTACCTCTACCCTGTTTTATGCCTCTGCCATTTATACCAACCTATCTAAAAACAACCTGAGCAAACTTGCAACCAGCTATAATAGCATTGACAAATTCGCCACATGCACCCCTTTTAGAACCCATCACTGTCATAACCTTAAACAGCTGGGATGGTTAGAACTTCAGAACCAACTTAATTATCAACAACTATCACCCAAAAGATTCTCTACCACCCTATGAATACCGCAATCCTCTCTAGTCTGATTACCCCATACAAGAATCTGGAAACACTACGCTCAGCTAATAAGCTAATAGTTTCCACTACTAAATGTAATAAGACTGGAGACTCACTATTCTCTAACACAGTGGGAAAAACCTGGAACCAACTTCCTAATGAACTCTCTTCTCTTTCTTCTACATTGCTCTTCAAAAAATATCTCAAGGAATACCTTATAACACACTGGCTATGCCCTTGCTCTAACTCTGACATCTCATTCGCAATCTCCCACTCCCTTCACTCATCCCCTCTATTCTATCCTACGATGTCTATTTGGTTTAACTAAAAATGCCAACCACTATCTAAGTATTAAAGAAGACTTCCTCTCAGCTCTATTAAATGAGTGACTTACTCTAGAAGTACTCGCCTTCTACTTAGCTGTAAGCATAAGTATGCATGCCTGTACCCAGGCCTATGATGTAAAATTACTAATCTTGCTTATTTTTTTCTTTTTCATATTATATGTTATCTTAAGTTTTTTTCTCTTGCCGTCTCTGTACACTTTATGTCTGATCTAAATTAATTTAATGTCACTTCCTGCTATTGCATATATTGCATGTTATGATACTACTGCATTTATTGTATGGTATTATACTACTGCATATAATGGAGCTTTTCTCCTCGGGCCTCTACTGAAAATGGACATATATCCAGTTAGATTAGCCTGGTCAACAAATGTAAAATAAAATAATAAAATAAAGATAACATCCTTGCAGATCCAAGAAGATTAGCATTTTCATGTCTTTCATCATTGTGTCTCATTATTCAAGCTTACTTGCTTACAAAAAAAGATTTTTTTTATAACTTAAGCCAAGAACATTAATCCAAACATCAATTCTTGTAAAAACAAGAGCAATTCTCTTAATTCTACATATAATCAGTACACTTTTAAACCCCACCCCAGTAGCCCAGGAACACAGCACTATATTAACTTAAAGTTGCTTCTGTCCAACCTTTCTTCTCTTGTTATACTGTAAAGCCTATATTTCTTAAAACTCAAAAACATACTTGTTTACTTTAATATCTTTAACACACAGAACAGTCACCAAAAAGACACATCATCACACATCTAAAATATCCCTGACTGCACACAACTGCTTTACAATCCAACATGCAGTTTATAACACAAAATATTTAAACACATACTAATACGAACAAAAGTATTTTACTTAGACTCCATCTCCCAACACCAGACTCTGGTTCAAGTCCAAGTTACTCCTGATTCTTCTAGAAAACTCCTCTGCTTTTTTTTCTGTTTCTCCAGCATTTTCCTTTGGAACACTGGGAAAGGTTTCATTGGCAAAGTCTCTCTATGAGCTTTATTTTAAAAAAAAGTGATGAAGAAAAGACTGGACTTTTGCTGATTTTATTAAATTTGTGGGTGGACCGTAAAATATATAGATCACTTTGTGTAATTAATGCTTAGAAAAAGACTAAAAGTGCAAAAGATAACTGTAATTAAATTATTTTTGTTTTCATTAATATGTTTACAAAACATTTCATCATAGTAAAGCAGTGCAGTGTGTAGTCAGGGGTACTATAATTGTGGGTGGAGTCTTTTCAGTCGGGGTATATGTGTTAAACATATTAAAGTAAAGAAGTACTTTTTAAGTTGCAAAAGTACAGGCTTTACAGTACAAGAAGAGAGGCTAGACAAAAGCAAGTTTAATGTAAATATGCTATGATCTTGAGCTGCCAGGGTGGGGTGAGATGTAAATGTGCAGTGATTATATTATACCTAGAATTAAGATATTTTATCTCATTTTTACAAACATGAATGTCTAGATCAAATGCCCTTGGCTTAAGCTATGAAGAAAATTGTTTTCTTTGTAAACAAGCAGGCTTGAAAATTAAGACAAAATGATGAAAGCCATGAAAAATGTCAAGTTTTTTACATCTACAAAGACATTAGCTTGCATTTTTTTCCATTATCAAAAAGTCAGTGGGAGTGAGGAAGTCTGCTGTTGAAGGCAGCTGTGCATCCTGTTCTTAGTGAAATTTACAAAGATTCATTACTAACAAGTTCTCTGCAGGTGCAAGCAATTAATGTTCAGAGCTCTCGGCATTCCTTGCCAAGTGAAATGAAACATTTAATGGTACAATGGGCAAGCAGTTCAGTGAAAAATAAAGAGCGAAATTATGGGAAATGAATAAGAGTTAGCACACTCCCTAGCAGCGTTTAATAAAACACCATACATTTTAATTTTATTTAATTATAGTCGTTGCACTTCTTGCAGCTAAAAGTTAATATTTTCTGAAAACATACAAGCTGTTTTTCATATCTGGGAAGGAAGCAGAAACAAGAACACAAACAGCAATCAGTACAAATGGGAACACAGACTGCAGCACAACTTTAGCATGAGTAACTTTAATTTAAGTTAGGCAATGCGTATGGATGCAGCTGTTAATTTAGTGAAATTGGTCCAATTCTGCATTTTATGAGGATATACATAGTTGCGTGTATTAACTTAACATGGGATGGGGGTGTCCTGACGATGTATTTTTTTCAGGGTTTTCAGTAAAATAAAAAGTCTTGAAAATGTGACATGGGTCCAAATTGAGATGAGAAGAAAATATATAAAAATCAGCATGCAAAACAATAGTGTGAGTATGTAACTAAAAAAACTGTCATGTATAAATAGGTGGGAACAATAGCTTTTCATCATAATGGTTCTGCCATTCATACTATTTTGGAATGTAGTCTGACAAGTATATACAAAAAACAAAAAAACAAAACAAAAGTGTTACGGAATTATATTAAGAAATGCACAGTGTAAACAGCAATGCTGCTAGAGGTGCATCTGGAAAGAAATGAGCATGTGAATCTGACAAAAAGGATTTTCAGGATGGATAATCAGCACAATAGTGAGGACAAATGAAAAGGGGAGTAATTATACTAACTGCTAGAAAGGCCAAAATAATGACAGAACATGGAAAAATTAAAATATACTACAGATTGTCTATGTATGTGAATATTGGAGCTTTTATCTCCATGGGCCTCCACTGAAAATGAGCATCTATCCCAGTCAGAATTTCCTGGTCAACAAAGACAGATGATAAATAAAAAGGCAATAATGGTAGACTTGTGGTAGAGGCTACTGGCAAGGGAGGATGATTACACTTGAATTTATTTTCCACCGTGATGCTTAAGAAAAATGTAGGATAAATAATCAGCTTTCAGCAGGGAATACAGCTTACAGTTGGGGACTAGAACTTGATTTGCAATAGTAAGGATGTATCAGGGGGGCCTAGAAGAGAAATGGTAACAAAAGAGGGTAGACTTCTGAAGAAATATATAAAAATATTTGGCATGGAAGATGTGAATTCAGCAGTAGGAGCTTGGACAGAATTTACATATTTCCCAAGGTACAATAACTGACTTAGACTAGATAAAATTATATTTGGCAAGAACATGCGTATTTCATTGAAATCTTCACACATCCAATAACTATTTCAGATCATGCAAAATCATGATAAAAACTAAGACAACACTGAGTAATGAAGTAAAAATTAAGAGACAGCTGCTTTCCCATCTACCTGTTAAAAAGACAGGAATTTAAGGAATGGGTAATGGAAATAATTTCTATCTTCCCTAATACCTCTTGAATATCTCTTGAATATCTTCAGAAGTTGCAGCTAGTGAGTAGGATAAAATGAAAGTGGAGTGTAAAACAAGATAAAAATAAAAGAAAAAGAGATATGGTTAAGAAGTAATAGAAATTACTTAGAGGGACTGACAAAGGTTAAAGTAATGTAGAACAGAGTGAAACTCACAAAATAACAAGCACAAATACAAAGTGCTAAAGATAAAGTATGGGAGTATATGGATATGCTTGAGTTCAGAAAAACTGCTGTTATGTAACTGTTTTTGGATATTAATTCAAGATTACAAAAACTTTTAGCACAACTAAGGCAAGAGAGTAGAAAGGGTTTTCAGCAAACTTAAGGAGCCTATAACAAGAAAAATATCCATGAAGCAGTAAAGCTCAGGAATACAGGACCCAGAAGCACAGTTGAAAGTAAACAATTAGCCTCTTTGAAATACAAAGGCTACTCGATCTTTTTTTAAGAACTTTTATTGTAAAAATAGAACAACAAATAATCACCAAGCGCTTTCACTCGGATAAATCCGAGCTTTATCAAGGAAGTAGTGAGTCTGTGATTTACATCATTAAATACTTTCCATTAGATCACATGACTCCTTGGATAATTGTCTTATATTTACCTTTTGTAAGAAGGAATATTTAAAAAACAGATATTTTAAAACTCTTATATTAAAATATTGTTTCTTTCAAGTCCGGGAATACTGGGAGTTATTCTGGCAACTCAAACTGGATTGCACCAGGTTTCCCGGCTTGAATGACAGTCTCAATATTAGTAGTGTTTTAAAATTGAGGCATGCTCGCCTTTGGGAAAGTAGATTGTCTATGGTATTCCTATTGAGTAAACTGTGGACTTTTTAGACATTTTTTAGTGGATAGTTTTTGGTTCACCCAAGCAATAAGCTTATTGAACAGGATGTTTTGGGTAATTACATTATGCTGTAGGAAGGGGTGTTTATTGTTTTATTATTATTATCTATTATTTTCTATTTACTACATTAACACTACTTGTTTCATAGAATGTTTACTGTAGAATTTTTTACACATAAAATTTATTCATACATAGTATGTTTTTCGTTTGTTACAATTGTTGTGATATTTAGTTCTTAAATTCATGAAAATATTAGAAAATTTTATAGGGCAGGTCTTTTGTAAAAGTTACTTTATGTAAGGATGGTAAATAGTTTTAGATTTGAAAGAAACAGTATTTTAATATAAGAGTTTTAAAATATCTGTTTTTTAAATATTCCTTCTTACAAAAGGTAAATATAAGACAATTATTCAAGGAGTCATGTGATCTAATGGAAAGTATTTAATGATGTCAATCACAGACTCACTACTTCCTTGATAAAGCTCAATTTATCTGAGTGAAAGCGCTTGGTGATTATTTGTTGTTCTATTTTTTACAATAAAAGTTCTTAAAAAAAAAAGATCGAGTAGCCTTTGTATTTCAAAGAGGCTAATTGTTTACTTTCAACTTTGCTTCCGGGTCCTGTATTCCTGAGCTTTACTGCTTCGTGGTTTTGGTTGTTTCTTTCTAAGAAAAATATCCAATTATCCTGTACAGGTATTAGAGCTAGTTTGGAAATTAAAAAAAATTAAATAAAGCAAAGAAATGAAGAAATAAAGAATGTAAATGAAAACATTTATGGAAAACTAAATTATGAAAAGTTTAGAGGAAGACAAGGCTCAACAACTAAGTTACGATAGGAAGAGATGAGATAAAAACAGTAATATGTAATCAATCTTCAGGAAAGTCCAGGAACAGACGGAATTCATGTGGAAGTTTGTATGGAAGAAAGTGATAAAGATCTGGAAGATTTTAACAGTAGTTTAAAAGGTGGGGCAGCACCAATATCTTGGAAGAAAGCTGTGCTGGCTATGTCACCTAAAGACAACTTCACATAGACCTATTTCAATTCTAAACCATGATTATAAAGTGCTTCTGTCCATACATACTAAAAGAATGGCAAAGGCACTGCCAAAATTGATGATTATCAAAGTGTTTTTGCTGAGGGGAGGCAAACATTTGACAACATTAATAGAACAATGATGATCAAGACTGATGCAGACTGTTACCAAATACCAATGTTGTAGGTGGGGCTTGAGGCAGATAACATACTCAACAGAAAAAGCTGGGATCTTATGAGAAAGGCAATGAAAGTATTTGCATGCTTTGATACAATAATAAGGCTAATTAGGAGGATATGTAAAGGATCAGAGAAAACAAAGAGGCAGGGTTCCTTCTCTGATAACGTATGTTTTAACAGAATAACCAGGCAAGATTGTCCTCATTCCTCTGTTATTTGCCATGTACTTAAATCTACTAGCAAAGAAAATAAGTGACTCAGAAATGCAAGGATATAACTGGTATGGTAATCAAGAAAGGTTGACTTTACTTGCAGACATTTTTTTTTATTTGGTAAATCCAGGAAAGGATATCTCAGTGATGTGGAACATTTTGAGACAACTTCAAGTCTTTTTGAAATACAGAATTAATGAAGATAAAGCAAAGGCTATATCCGTAAATTGTGTACCAACTCACCAACTGGTTTTGCAATACCCATACTGATGGGAGCACTCTAAGATAAAGTATTTAGGAGTACAGATTAAAAAGGCTTCTCTTATGGCAGCTAAATATATGTGGTAAGACAGTAAACAAAAGATGATGCAAAAACTGAGAAACTGGAAGCTCTTATTTATAGATATGGATAACGAAATGCAAGCAATGAAAATGTTTTTAGCCCCTTTAGTTTTATATACGGGTCTAGCATATTTCAACCAGAGGAGAAGTTGTGGACAACAATTAATAAATAGTTGAAGGGATTTACCTGGGATGGGAAGAGAGCAGGAGTTAACTGGTATAACATGATCCTTCCAAGTTCCAACACAACAGGGTGGTTTATGATTACCAGATTTGAAGGGATATTTTAGAACTGCAAAGTTAATGCCCATACATAACACAAGCAGAAGGTTATAATTCAAAATGGAAAGGGATGATAAAGTGTATGCATGTGTGTGTGTGTGTGGGGGGGGGTTAAGAAATGAAGAGTGGGATTTATGGACATAGATCCTTAAGGAGAATAACAACAACTACAAAGAATATTATTACTCATAAAGTAGCAGAAAGTACTCTAAGTACTAGGCCAACACAAGACTGGAGAAAGGTGATTTTGCCAATAGGGATGACTCCAGGTAGGCATAAAGAAAACAGGTAAGAGGTAGATGGAATTTACTGGAGAAAACTGGCCAAGATATTGGGAGCAAATAACTAGAGAGGGAAAGGTAAAAGGGTGGAATGAGGACAAGAAGACATTTGGGCTTCCCTAACAGGGATCGATATCGCAGTATAGGCAAAGAGAAAGGGGAATCATAAGTGAAAGACCTGTTCTGGTGGGGTTTTTAGTTGAATCTAGAACAAAGGCTGCTGTTAAAAAAAAAAAAAAAAAAAAAAAAAAGATAATTACTATGGCATATACAATACTGTCTGACAACTATATGACTCAATCAGAAGTCAGAAGAAGTCAGAAAAAAGTGGGAAGAGAGAGAACAACAAAAGGACGCACGTGGCTCCCAATCAAGTAAAGTCCAGAAGGTATATGATCTTTGCTTGGAAGTTTCTGCAAAGATATTTTTACACCCCAAGCAAACTTCAATGAATTTTTCCAAGTAGATAGCAAATGTTGGAAGTGTGATGTGAAAGAGAAAGGTAACTGGGACCATATGGTTTGGGAGTGTAATGAGTGGCAGATTTTAAAAATTCTCTGCAGAGTACTCGACAGAAACGTTTGGTGAACAAGTAGCTATAATTAAGGAAATAACTCTCTCGAGCTGGGACGCAGGATCTGAATTGCCTAGGCATAGTAACACCTTACCAAGTTTAATTTTGCTGGCTGCCAAAAAGCAATTAATAGAAAATGGAAATCTGTCTAAACCAACTGTATTTGAAGTACTGAATATTATACAAAACCTGGAAGTGGGATCCTTAGAAAAGGAAGGAGAAAATTACATAGAATTAAATAAAACATTCTGGGAACAATATGCAGCATAATGTTCAAGAGGAGGAGTGAGGTTTAAGGGAAGACAGGAATTCAGCAATTCATGTAGTAAACTGTTGTGCAATCTTACACCATTATACAGAACTCATCAGACAAACACGTTGGCAATTACCACCTTATATAAGAACTTTTCATGAAAAAACAGCCTTATCCAGGATCAGTCTCTCATCTATAATGTTTACCATTGATTTAATAAATGTATACCATCAAAAGTTAAAAACATTTGCTGCCATCTGGAAAACATAAATACAATTACAAACTGAATACTGATTTCAAAAGTAAATTATCAATAGTAACCACCTAAAATATATATCTGCACATATAACGATACGCAATTAAATATTGAAAATGGTAATTTAAAAGCAGAGAAAGCGTGCAATGAATATTGAATAGCTCAAAGGTAAATTCTGATAAAAGTGCTACATTGACAGTATCATTGAGACCCAGAAATTTGTCATTCCGACTCCTCTTTTCAAGGTGAACAATAAAATCACCTTCTCTGCAATCCATCACAAACTGGTCTAACATATCAAACACAAACTTTTTAAAATTCTGGCACATCATACTGTGCTTGAACACAGCACTGTTCTTATCACTTCTGATGGCCAACCTTTGCTCATAAAGTCTAGTTGCAAGTTTACTTGTAGTGAAACTGACTGCTGATTCCGGTAGCTACTTCACAAACATACAACTAAATTAATCAAAGTTGTGTATATGACCTAGACAATCAGTGACTTCTGTAAGACCAGTTACATTGTGCAATGTACAATGCCGGGGATATATGCAAACTAGAAAACTTGTGTATGAACAGGTTAAAGGAAAAAGAAAATGTATGCCATAAAAAGCAATCAAATCAGTGATTGCAGCACTTGCAACTGGGTACCACAAGGATCAGTAATAGAACAGCCCTCTAAATAAACATGGCAATGCTTAGAAACCGAATGAAAACTTGACACTTAAGGAAAGCAGGAAAACAAGGCAGGAACTCAAGGCTATGTAAAGCACGGCATTTAGAGTCTGCATGCAAAATACAGCACTAAAAACATCCCAGAGAGTCATGATTCTGAAAAGGTGAAGTACATCAGTGCAAGAACTTACCATAGTAACAGATGATCAAACAGATCACTGTTGCAGTAATATTAATGTGACTTCTGCCACAGAAGGCCCAACAACCAGACAGCCTTCCAGTTTTCAGCACCCATCCCACTCCAGGCCAGGCAGAATTACATCACTTGGGAATAACGACACTTACTTTACATAAAGCTGGTATCAATGTGTCATTTTAGAGCGTTCTTATCCAAGAAAGCAAACAGGAAAACCACCCCTCTTACTCTTAAGACATGGTCCAAAGGATCCCATTTAAGGATCAACACCAAAGGGCATTATCGGGGGCCAAGAACTTAAAGAAATTGGGACTTACAAATCTACTCAGCCCTGAGCAGTCCTGATAGGGGAAGAGGGAGACTGATGTCATTACATATGAATAGTGCACCACACTCCAGTCCCTTGACAGGGGGAGAGGGAGACTGAATTAATTACATATGAATAGTGCACCACACTCCAGTCCCTTGACAGGGGGAGAGGGAGACTGAATTAATTACATATGAATAGTGCACCACACTCCAGTCCCTTGACAGGGGGAGAGGGAGACTGAATTAATTACATATGAATAGTGCACCACACTCCAGTCCTTTGACAGGGGGAGAGGGAGACTGAATTAATTACATATGAATAGTGCACCACGAGACTGAAGTCATTACATATGAATAGTGCACTACACTCCAGTCCCTTGACAGGGGGAGAGGGAGGCTGAATGAATTACATATGAATAGTGCACCACACTCCAGTCCCTTATCAGGGGGAGAGGGAGACTGAATTAATTACATATGAATAGTGCACCACACTCCAGTCCTTTGACAGGGGGAGAGGGAGACTGAATTAATTACATATGAATAGTGCACCACGAGACTGAAGTCATTACATATGAATAGTGCACCACACTCCAGTCCCTTGACAGGGGGAGAGGGAGACTGAATTAATTACATATTAATAGTGCACCACACTCCAGTCCCTTGACAGCGGGAGAGGGAGACTGAATGAATTACATATGAATAGTGCATCAAACTCCAGTCCACTGATGCCTAAGGAAGACAGGAGGAGATAGTGGAAGGAAAGCAATACTTTCACAGTGATCCACTCAAACAGTAAGTTCCTATACAACTATATTATGTTCTTGTTACAGAGCAATGATGTAGCAGTGCTGACAACTGGGATGATTCCCAGAACTCAAGAGAGTGGGTGGTAGAAGAACTGGTTGGGCTAGATTATCAAATCTAGCCTTTGTCCTTGCCCTGGAGGCAGCATATAGTCTAGAGCATTTAAAAAATAATGGACTGATGACCAAGTAACAGCCTACAAAACATACTAAGCACACTCCCCAAGAAAAACAGTGGCTACTGTACCAGTAGTGTTTTGGGCTTTCACAGTCCATTTAAAATTTCTCCCATGATGACAGTTACACAATGTAACACAATAAGCAAGCTGCTAGCAAATTGTTTGTTTAGAGACTTGCTTTCCCTCCTTAACGGGCTGCAAAAGATACAAACTGCTAAAGTGAAGTTCTGATGTTCTTTGTCTTACATACACAATATCCAAGTTGTCTATGAACATCTAATGAGTGCAAGACTCTTCTTCTCTTGCTCGGGGGATGGGGAGGATGTCAGGAAAAAAACATGTAATCAAGTGGGTTAATGGAAAGACAGAGAGAAGGAGAGACAACTTGGCCACTACTTTTGGCATAAAGACGGAGCTGGTGCCAAGGGTTGACCCTGTCCTTATAAACACTAGAAAAGGCTCTTTAAACATAAATACCTGTAGTGCTGAAATTATACTACACAAGGTGAGAAGTAACAGGGCAGTTATCTGGCAATAAGCTTTCAAGGTAGTTTCAAATGCAGAATTCTCTTGGGAAGTGCTTAACAGACTTTACAAATGCAAGGGGGAATCCAGTGGCGTTCAGCCCTTCTTTCTAAAATGCTACCTATTTGGATTTGATTTTGGATCCAGCAGGATATCATTACTTGTTTACCTGATGCAGAAAGGGGGTGTTATCCAAAAGGACTGCATTAGCTAAATAACTCCCAGTGCTGATTCCTTCCACAATACTCCTCTACTAGGCTTTCTTCAAATAAAATGCCTCTTGATTTGAAAAGCCATCTCAACAGTTCAGTTAAGTTTTATGCTTTTCTCATGAAGTGTTTTGTGGACTTTATCTTTCCATGGACTGCAGATGATTCCTCTTTTCTATGACATATGCCTGTATATTTAATTTTCAAATTGTATTTAATAATCTTACAACACAATTTCAGTACCTTATGACTGGCTGCTTATTAACTGATATAAAAGTAATTAAACACTGGTAGATTACTGCCATTTGAAGACAGACTGCTCAGCCACAGCAAACATAAGATATTAAAAGATATGATATTTTATATATTTTATCCTTTGTCAATGTGGTCATTTCCACCAGCCTAGCGACCTCTTTTCAAGGGAAGCCCAAAGTGATATTTTTGTTACTAGGCGAAATTAGGCCAGGGAATCTTGGAATTTCCCCTACTCGTTACGGCACTCATAGTGCGAGCGGGTAACGAGTGTGAGTGTCAGTGCCCTGGACAGTTGCACATGAGAGAACCATAAGCAAACATAAAGGATGATTAAAACAGAGCTGAGGTAAACACCAACTCAGTGTTCTTGCTTGAGTAGAAGGAAGAAAAAGAGTTTATGTAATTGATGAGTGAAAGAGGGTGCACAGATGAGACAGAGGATTTGTTCCAAAAGAGCGTGCACAGATGAGACAGAGGATTTGTTCCAAAAGAGCGTGCACAGATGAGACAGAGGATTTGTTCCAAAAGAGCGTGCACAGATGAGGCAGAGGATTTGTTCCAAAAGAGCGTGCACAGATGAGACAGAGGATTTGTTCCAAAAGAGCGTGCACAGATGAGACAGAGGATTTGTTCCAATACAGCGTGCACAGATGAGACAGAGGATTTGTTCCAAAGGGAGCTTATTTGAGGACTTGAGACGAGAAGTTCGAGATGAAGGGATTGTAATTACAACCCTCTAGATAGGAGGGTTGCAGGAAGATTTACTGAAAGACTTAATGGAACAGAGTGAGCCAAAAACAGGGAAAGAACTATCATGAGGGAATATGATGGAAAGAAAACACCAAGAGGACGGAAAGAAAATGCAGAAAAGATTGTTTGCGGAGGTCATTGCGGAGAAAAAAGAAATCAGAAGGGAAAAAAAGTTAACAGGAAGAAGAAAAGACCGTTTGTAGTAAGGATTCAAAGTAAGGAAGAGTCAGAAATGGGCAGGTATGTAGGTATGAAGTTTGGGACAAGACTGTTGTGCCATTAGGGATAAGGGACACAGGATGTTAAGAGCCTTCACTTTAATAATAAAAATAAAAAAGATACTTTTTGTGACTTTTTTTTTTTTTTTGAGAAGCTTTCGTGGCTAATTATGAAAAGCAAAAAGAAAGTTATCCATGGAATAAGCATGCTGTTCAATCTGAAAGACCAATTGCTAAGAAATGATTTATTGAAGAACTACTGTAATGAAGTGAAAGACATTTCTAGTGTTATAGACAATGGAGGACTATGGACAGGATCTTGGGACTGTAATATGATTTTAAACACGGAAAATGACAAAATAATGTACATTCTGAGTATGATAAATGTTGATGGTAATAGGGCTGTGGTTAAATATTGGGGACAACCTAAAACATTTTTTTTTTTTTTTTTTTTTTTATTTCGGAAGGAGGTACATTTTGTAAATAAATAATTGTGAAAAAAGAGATTACCCATGTGGGGAAACTGGTCATAATGCTAAAAGCTGTGACAAATTGTGTTTTAAATATGTATGGCTGGACTGCGATGGGGCAGAAACAGGCAACTGGGAACATATTTTCTGGGAATGTAATGAGTTCTTGCAGACTGCTCTGTCAGAGATGCTGGGTGAGCAAGTGGGAGTTGACAAAGGAAATTATTTTTTTGAGCTATGATACAAACTCAGAACTGCCTAGACATAAGTAAGGCCTTGTTGAGTCTAATTATGATGGCTGCCAAAAAAGCAATTACTAGAAAATGGAAATCTAAGTCTAAACCAACTTTACTAGAAGAACTGAAAATAGTAATAGAGTTAAAACAACTGGAACTAGGATCTTTAGAAAAGGGTAGGACCAAATTGCATAGGAAAAAAATGGGAATTGTGGGATCAATACATTCAGAGGAGGAACAATGTTTAAAAGAAGGCAGGATTTGAACGAGCTATGTAAAAGCCAACTAACAATTTTTGGATATGTTAAAAGTGATGTATAATGTTTGCAGCTATAGGTGTGTTGGCACGGTTTGGAATGTATATTTGCAACTGAGATTGTGTCACTATGGTTTATTTCCATTTAAATAAATGTAATATGGCCTATGTCATACATGATAATTTAGTAAAGATTTTGTTTTTGTTTAAAAAAGTGGTTAATACACAAAATGTGGATGGGGAAATAGGTAGGGGACAGAAGCTAGTGATAGATGAGAAATAAATTGAACCATAGTTAAAAAGAAAAATTCAAATGGGAAAAGGTTAAAGACAGGAAATGAAAATTCCAAGATGTAGAAATGAAAGCTAAAAAAAAGGAAATGGATAGAAAATATAAATAAGACAGAATGACAACAGGCAATCTTAGGATCTTATCTATTAATGTTAAGAAGGATAGGAGTGATAAAGTGGCATGAGATTGCTATATATATATATGTTTTGTATATTCCAATATTTATCTATTACTCTGTTTACAATCCCCAGGCTGCGGTGAATGGGCGTACCTTCGTTGGAAGGTTGCGCGTCAGCGCTGGCAACTCGGCACGTAAAAATCTATCTGCCAATCGTTAGTGGACCGGAGTTCCGCTGTGGTGACCCCTAACCGGGAAAAGCCGAAAGACACAACAACTCTGTTTACATCCCCAGTTCTTAAATTATAAGTTGTTCCTTACATTTAGATTAATTTGTGTTAAGCCCAAATAAGCTGGCCTCTCATAATACCATAAAAGACACGGTGCACATGCATACTATTCCGATGTATATAACAAACGTGTCTGATGGTTAATGAATTCTGAGAGAGAGGGTATAACATTAAGGAAGTGGAGAATATTATGAATGAAGTACTTAATAAATGTAATATCACAGCTAAACCGTTTTTTCAAGGAAGGGAAGATTTACAATTGTTTATGGGTAAACAAGATGATGTTATTAGGTATGTTACCACTTATAATTTAAGAACTGGGGATGTAAAGAGAATAATAAATAACTATTGGAATATACCTAAGGCACTACCTGATTTAAGACGGCTGTTAAATGAAAGACCAAAATTTTCATATAGAAATTGCAAAAGCCTTAAAAGGAGATTATGCTACAAGGACTTTACATCTAATGTTGATGGTATAAATTTTAATAAGTATGGTACCTCCCCCTTGTTTGAATTGTAGTTGCTGTAAAGACATAGACACTATTGATATTAATAAATTTATTCATCCAGTGACTAAATTCACATATACCTTCCAATGCTATGCAACATGTAATACAACATATATTGTTTACTTAGGAACTCGTGTGCAATGTCCCAGTTTTTATGCTGGGAAGTGTAGTAGCAAATTGAAAGAATGTATTATTGAGCATAAGTCTCATGAACGTAGAGGGAATGAAATGAACGCTTTCTATAAACATATATCTGAAACTGATTTGAGCTATGGTTTTAAGTTTAAGGTCGTTAAGGTAATTCAATCCATAGGAATATTAGAGGGGTGATTTTAATAACATATTGGAAAATGCTGAATATAGTTGGATTATTAGGTTGAGAGCAAATTTGAAGCCTGGTTTGAATAGTGTTGAGACTGTTAAACATGTTTTACTTTAAAAAAAAAAAAAAAAAAAAAAATTGAAATACTGCTGATAGGGGTTTTTATATATATATATATATATATATATATATATATATATATATATATATATTTTTTTTTTTTTTTTTTTTAATGTAATTGCTGAAGAGATTCTATTGGTTGGCTATCACGTTTTATTTTGTATATGTTAAATTGAGAAGGAAGGATTTGTACCCGAAAGCTTTGTTGTTTTCTTTGCATTAAACAGTTTGGCGTTTTAAGTGTTTGTTGTTAAATACAAATGAGACATGTGGCATGATAAAAGTTCCTAAGATATTAAGACTTAACACCAGCTGTCATCTCATTCTATCACTGACCGCATGTTGTCTAGTAATACACCCAAATACATCCACAGAAACCCCAGTCTATTCATACATAATAAACAATGGGTGACTGCATGGAGCAAGAGAAACCCCAGATGTAGCATGCAAGCTTTCCTGCATTTTCAGTGGATCGAGGTCCCAGACGACTATAACTCACCCACTTAAGAAAGGATTCCACATAGTCATCTGGTGCATTAAAGTCATGCATATGCTGCTCAGGTAAGAGTTGTGCTTAAATATCACCAGCACAGCAACTGCATTCCTCCTTACTTCAAATGATCCAAAACATTTTAAACACAATGCAGTGAAGAAGCTGAGTGCCATCAGTTATATATATTTGCTGATGTACGCTTTGAAAATATAAAGTTTTTTTCCAAATCCAGCAATGGGATACCTTGAAAAATAAACTAATTATGAATGTAGTACACATTAGGCTCCAATGTACAAAATGTATTTCTTTACTCTTCACTAACCTGATTATGTAAATAAATGTTTACAAAGGTACATAGTTTAAACACAACCTCAAGTGACATCTTGGACCTAATGTGCCACATGCACCGAAATCCAACACAAGAAAAACAATAATTAAAGAATAAAACCTTAGTTATTCAAGTCTTCCATGTCCCAATAATTTGCTCAAAGTGTTTGTTCAAACAAGTCAAGACTTAACACAAGCATTTCATAAGCATTTTAAAGGAAATTGCCCTTTTTTTTTTTTGGAGTTGAAGAATTTTGTCAAATTATTTGTATAAACAGGACTCTGAAGTATGTACACCGTTTCTTTAATTACACATCTCTGTTATATTTTTGCTATTTGCACTCTACAATTTGCAGTGTTTTATTATGCAGAATGTTTCATATAACAAGGGGAGAAAGTGCAAAACAAACAAATGGTCATTAACAGAAACTGAAAAGGTGTCAGTTTATAAAGGAATTTTGCATACAAAGCTTCAAGTAATAGTGCAGCAGTTAAAACAATGAACATAATGTCAAATTCTAAACAGGAGAAAAAAAAAACCAAGGTCTGAAACAGGGTCAATGAAGCCCAATTTAAAAAGGAAGCTACATTCAAACACTATTAGCTTAACAGTTAAAGCGCACTGCCAGGTCACAAAGTACTCAAGGGGTTACAGTTAGTAATGAATGACGAGCAAATGAAGCTTGTTATGGTATACGTCAATCACAAAATGACAGTTCAGCACGGACAAAATGAGAATACATCCTATCCATTTATAAGAGAAAATGCATTGCTTCTTTGATGGTAAAACTTAAACCATAAAAGGTAGATACTTATCAAACATCCCAGCTTGTTTGAACTAGTTTTCCATCAAGCGTGACTACCTTGTTTTTATTTGAAAGGCAGCAAACTCGTAATGACATTCTGATGCCAAAACATTTACATCTGTATAAAGAAACCCTGTCAGCGACTCTCCCCCCAAGGCACTTTCATAAAAATAAAGTTATTAAGCTCCACATATGCTTATAACAAGCTGACTGATCAGTGACACTAAATAATCCAATGAAAGCTGTCTCTTAACCACATACAGTGGGTGCAGTTTGAGTGGTTAATGCGTCACCCTTCTCATTTTCCTTACTTATAGCTGTTGTAAACACAGCACCACCTCACCACCATGCAAGAAATGTTACATTTACAAGTCGAATGCGCTGCACAGCTTATTTATTTTCTAGGACCTGCAAAATAATTTGGCTGCAGAGGTCTTAAGTCAAATGTCAGCATGTCATGAACCCTGCAGATATAAAAACAGCTCTATATTCTGCAGCAAATTCTAGACTTGTCAGAGGCACAGACTTCTCAAACCTCTTAATGCATGAATTCTGGACAAAGCCAAAAATAAATTATCAGGACAAAAGTCCAAAATAAGAGACCGTCTAAGTATATAAGATAAATATTTCAAATCTATCAGGTTATGCATTTGCACACATTTTCCTGAAGAATATGAAGTCTAAAACTCAACTGTCTGTTATTATGAAGTCTGAAACTCAAATACCTGTCATTATTTAGTCACTTCAATCCTCAATGATTTCTCAGAAAAACACAACTTTTATGTGGAAATGACCAAATATATGAGGAACATAACTGTCCATTCTTCAAAATTCTGGACAGTTAAGAGGTATGCAGTCAGTAAGAGACAATGACTTTAAAGATGTGGAGAAAAAGATACTTAAGATGCCCGCAAGCATGAAGCAAGGAATGGAAACACAGCTGCAAAACAAAGGAGGATAGGTAAAACTACTAAAGGTGCATAAATAAACATTTAGATCATTGTCACAAATCCTGTAAAGACCAAGTTATGGAAAGTACAGTTGTGTGCACATATTCACCACAAAAGTAGTAGTTTAGGTGTCATGATCACTACAGCAGTATCATACATAAGGTGGGAATTAAGCCACAACAGTACTGACCATCCAGTCTGACATCCACAACTTTTCAGGTGTTCACTATGTACGGCCAGCTTCTTCAGGCCACAGGTATAGGTAGGATGCATGGTGTAAGAGAGGTATCAGCACCATCTTCAGTTCTGATTAAAATCATTGGTGCCAAATGTGCTTACTAAGCCTAAATGGCAGACTGGAAATCTGTCCCATCTCACAGACAGGACAAGGAGCTGGGAAGGAGAGGATACCTCCTTGGTAAGAAATGCAAACCATCAATACACAAAATAAATAAAATTAATCACAAGAGCAAAAGCGGGGGATGAAGGGTGGAAGCTTATTTTGCAACAGTAATTCTGCCACTCACACATCTGTGGTAATGGTGAGCATGCTCTCGCAACTGTACTGTGTTCTTAGTAAAGATCATGGTTGCAGTATACTCGGCATGCAGGAGGAGTACTAAAGTACTACAAGAACTAGCCACAGGCTTGGGGGGGGGGGGGTACCATGCCCTGAACAACTACCATGGTAAATTCTGCTCAGCTCTGGAAACAAAACACTTACAAAAGGTGTAGATATAGGTCTACAAAGTTGCTTCACAACTAGTTTGGACAGAGTGAGGCACTGCTGACTGTGGACTGCAGCCCTTGATAATGAGCCTTTACCTGGCCTTACATGCTTTTTCCAGGTTGATTACAGCAAAGTAATGTAGCCAACTAGCCACTTAAACGCATTTGCTTGGACATGAAAGAGATGCAGAGCAGGACTGCTTGCCTGAACTCTTTAGTTCTGTTTAACGTCTTAGTTATCTGTGCACATCCAAGAGATGCAAAAGTTGTTTTGAAAGCTACAAAAATACTAGGAGTTTGGTGGCCTAATTTATTACCAGTTCTAAGACCACTTATTGTAAAAAGGGGGGACTGACTCTAAAAACCCAATAATGTTCTTAAGGAAGGCCATATAATGTATTCTGTACGTTAATGTCTGCAATTCTGAAATCTTCCTGGCTAAAGTAATGTCACTAAAAAGGCTATCTTTCAAGATAAGAAATTTGACAGCACTGAGGCTGCCTTGTTCAAACAGGGAAAGGATCAGTTTTTCTACTATAGAGTTCAAATATCATCTAGAAGGCAAAAGTCTTCCTTGGGCTTCAGATGCAGTCTTCCCTCAAACATCGCTTCATGGTATGAAAACAATCAGTTAACAATAAGTTATGCTAGCCGAGTGGGTCCACAGGAAAAAAATGTTTCTGGCTATATACCATGCTGTCTATGTCAAAGAGAAATTTGGTACATTTTATTGTGCAGAATTTCCTAGTGTTTTGTTTTCTAACTTCCTTAACAATCCAAGTGCTTCAATTAGAAATGGGTTCATTACAGGATTAGGGTCTTCTCTTCCTGGATGCAAAGTTTAGATGTTTTATATTTGGGTGTATTTGGTCAGTAGTTTTTCTCAAAAAAAAAAAAAAAATCATTAAAATTGTTGCAGCTATAGATGAGATTGCAAAAGACCGGGAAGAACAATGGACAATCTTTGCTCAAATCCTTTAGAAGGGAGGGCCAGTGCTGTTCAGACAAAAGATAGCAACCAAAATCAGGCTGGCCTTGTCCTGCCTTTTTTTTTTGCAGAACCCAGGGAATAAAGGAGAGAAAGCATAAAGAAAGCCGTGATTCCAAATAACTGAAATTGCATCCACTGCTACAGTTCTTTTGCAGAGATACCTATGCAGAATCTTGGTGATTTGGTGATTCTAAGGTGAAGTTAACTGGCCTCTTTCCAAGATACCCAAAGTCCAGCCTATGAAATACTCCTGGGTTCAGTTCCCACTTTTAAGGGTTGTATGTGGACCTGCTTAGAAGACCTGCAAAGTTGAAAAGATGCAATAAGCCCAGAGATTTAGGTTACACTTTGATGAATGTTTCCAGGTTACAATGGCTGACCTGCACAGGGTATAACTGTGTGCGCTCTCTAGTGTGCTGCTGTTGTACCACATCACTGTACTGATGTCCATGATCATCCTGATGACTCCTTGCCTGAAGGTTTCCAGGACAAAAATAATGGTTAAAATAACAGATGTCTCAACATCTACATTTTACTCCAGGTACACTGCACTCCAAGGGATCATGTGCGTACCTCAAACTACTTCAGAGGCAAGTCAAGCCAGGGTCTCGCTCCCCTTGGTCAATGCAGATAGTATTCGTGGGGTGACAAATACTTGAGTCACTCAAGCTAAACTCCATGTGGGTGAAGAAAATGAATGGAATTACTTCTTACAAAGAAAGGAGGTGCTGGCAGCAATGGTTTTGTAAGTATAAATTAATTATCCAAATGTGCAGTATAGCTAAAGGAATCATGAGGCTGAAGGCTGGCATGCAACTCATCACCTTTAACATGGTCCTTGTTGTTGATCTGGTAGGTAGGAAAAGGTGAGAACCATAATCTTTTATTGTGGGAGAAATGGCATTGCCACCTATTGTCCAGAATAAACCAAGGAATTATGTGCTGGCAGTGTGAGGTTTGACTTCTCATATTTCAAAAGTATCTACAGGCTTGCAAGACAATGGGTGGTATAGTTTAATGCCCTGCTCAATGCTTCCTGGGACTGTACTTGAACTAGACAGTCATCTAAATAAGCATACATTTTATCACTTCAGACCCAGAAGTGGACAAACACAACCAAGCATTTCATGAACAAATGTATTCTGTACAGCAACAAACAAATTAAAGCTTTGTGCTTTCCACAATGATAGATCATTTCATTTATGTCCACCCATTACAACATGTAGTCCTCTTTCCACTTGTCAGAGCCAACTTGGCAGCATTAGAGTTCCTGCCTATAGCCCCTTTAAGAATCTTCCCTCCTACAATGCACTATTTACCTTGGAACTAGACTAACACCTCAAAACATGCATATAACTATGGTGCCGGAAGCAAGAGGAACATTATTTTGGATTATATGGTCCTTCAAACTATTAACCATTACCTTTATTTGCACTCTTTTTTTCAAGTGTGCAGTCACTGCAGGACAGACGGAAAGTGATAAAGAATTGGATAGAGAGCAATTCATCTGTCTCCTCAGTACAACATGGGGACCTGATGTTTTGGGGATAACACTGATTACTGGGACTAGGAAATCTGATTGACTCAACTAAACAGATAAAGCTCGGTTACAGGATAAAGAGGGAAATTACAACTAACAGTTACTGTCCCACAGTTGTGACAATTGGGAAATATTGATAAACTTTGTGTGAACGTATGCAGTTTCACAAGAGGGGGTGACAATACTTAGAGAGAACTGTAATTTAGTTAACAATTTCCAAGAATGTAGAAGGGGTTTAAGAGCTGCGAGAATGCCCTGAATTGTGAGATTTTTGTTTTCATCATACTGCTTGCTGACAGGGATGGTTAATGTTCAGACACTGGGCCTAATGAGGTGGGGTTTTACCTAACCTCCAAGCAGGTATTCCACTTACTCTAAGAGTGACAGGATAGCAATGCGTTAGGAACACATTCATCTAGTTTGATCAACGGTGACTCACAGAATTACTTTTAACCACTTCCCTTTGAATCTTGACTTATCAGCAGTAGAAATATCACCCAGATACTAGCAATTTAGTTATTGCTTTCTGTCCCCCCCCCCAAACATCAGAATGAATGAAATACAGTAAGAACACTGGGAAGAAATAATCAACTGCGTGCCCTTGAAATGTTCTCTTAAGGAAGTTATAATGTAATATGCCACATCTACTGAATATTGGAGAAGAAAAACTTGGAATAATTAACAGGACTGATTCAGTAGCATGTAGGTCCAACAACTTAGCTGGATCAGAGGATTGGGTGGAGTCAGAGACATGCAAGCTGAAAGTTCTAAAACTGCTGGACAATGCATCAGAATGTATGTGAAGAGCCGTCACAGAGTGCTCCTCAAAAGCAGAGAGGATGACTACGGCGATTTCCAAAGATTTCAATCAAAAAGGCAATAGATCTTTTAAGGCCTAGCCTATATTCTAAAAGTACCAGAGAAGAGGTTCCAGACAAAGACTGTTGTTAATTTTACTGATGGCCTTTCTTTACCCAAGCTTTCACCAGAACAAGGCATAGTCCTCTTTACTCCAGTAATGGAATATGAGCTACTGGCTACAACGGGATGGGAAATATCAGAGACCTGATCGGATCACTCCAAACTTTATAACTGGGAGGGAAGTAAATGCAGAGTTTGCTGATGAAGTTATTTTTGCTGAATGAAAACTTTTTGTATAAACCGTTATCTACATAAAACCAAAAAAATAAATCTTTGGGGACTTCCAAGATTGCAGCACATTGAGTAACAGCTTAATTTTAACTCTCCCAGTGTGAAAACAGGAACTTAGCAGAGAAAGTCAGTGGACCTGAATTTCTGAGTAAATTTCAGTAACTGACTAACAAGTGCACTGCCTGGATGCCAGTTAAAAAGAAATACAGAGAACCTGAAGCAAAATCAGTTACAAAAGGTGATCAAAAAACACTGACTGGGAAAATACTGTAGCTGCTCAGCAAAAACAAACAAACAAAAAAGAAACCGCTCCAGACCTAAAGCATTTACATACAAAGCTGACTAAAACAAATGAAACACTGATGGAGCATATCAACTCAAACAACAAAAGGCTGGAAAAAATAGAAGAAGCTTTAAACAGACACTCAGAAACAATGATAAAACGGCAAAATTCAGGTCAAAATGAAGAAAAGACTGGCTGACAATGACAATGCACAAGAAGAAATGTTTAAAAAAAATAATAAAATTAGAGGACAGAGCATATAAAAGAAAACCTGAGATTTTCTACTGTACCTGAGAAGCTGGAAGGAACAAAATGCGTTAATTTAAGGAAAGCACAAATAAGCAACTGGACTGGTATTCCACAACAGAAATCATTAATTGAAAGGGCACATTGTGTGTACACACCAAAACTGGCTATAAGAAAACAATCTAGACAAATGCAATCTTACCAGCAGAAGGAATTGATTCTGACAAAACTGTGGCAGAAGGGCTAAAAATGGGAGACAGCAGAGTGTTTGTGGATAATGACTACTAACTGTACGCCAGGCAGAACAGGAATAAATTTATTCCATTATTGAGGGAATATCAATAAGCAGGCATGAGATTCAAACTGCTGCACCCAGCTATCTTCAAAATATTTTTCTCTGGAGGAACAAACATTTCTTTTACGAAGTATATGCTAAGGAAGAAATTCAAAAGTTTGTCCAACAAAAAGGGAACTGTGAAACATAAGAAGACTCTGCTTCTTGTTCTTCTGTAAAAAAGACCACAGAGAGACTGCGCCAGTGAAACCTATCTCAGTGTTTCAATGGAAAATGCTTGAGAGAGGGGAAAATGTACAGGTGTTGACTAGAAGAATCAAGAGTGCACTGGAGATGAAGCAGAGGCAGAGACTGGGAGATGGAAATGAAAAGGAATACAACAAGGAAATCTGGAAATATTGGACTTTCTTGGACTTTGTCAAACTTATAGGAAACTCAAAAGCATATGCCCTACTTCATGTCATTAATGTTTGGAAAATGCTGAGGAGAGGGGAAGAGTAGGGAGAGTTAATTGTAAAAAAATGTTTTTCTTAGCAGTATTATTTAAGTGGTGCAAGATTGTCAAGTTTTTTCATTTATTTTAAGTGTCATGGGGTTGTTAATCTAAATAGGTGCTTCTGTTTATTCTTTTTGTTTCTTTCTCCCTTCTTCTCTCTTTCTCCATGTTTAGTTTTAAGAAATGTAAGCACTGCAATGTATAAAAAGGGGATCTGGTTAAAAGAGCATGACAAAAAATATGTATGTGCTTTTCCTCATTCTTGCATAGGGGAATGACTGGGTTAAGGCCATTAGCTTTATATAGCAACAAGTTTTAACAGAAAGCAAGTAAATGAAAAAGAATAATGAATATTATAATATTATAAGGTATTTTTTCTAGTAAACTGTCGTGTATCTGGTTCTCATATCACTAGCAGACAATCTGATAAAGAGAAATGTCTTGGAGAAAAGATAAGGCAAAATCAGACAGCACTTAACAGAATCACAGGTTCTACCATGCGTCTTAGCATGGATAATCTTTCCTTCTGTTTACCTCGAGTCTGTTTGTGTGGCTGTAAGTTTGGAACTTTTGTTCCTATTAGGAGGGTAAAACTTCAACATTTGAAGATGTGCATAGTTTTGTGTGTTAAGTAAGGTTTTAGGGGGTTATTTTGTGTGTGTGTGTGTGTGTGTGTAATTTTGTTTGAGGGCTTTCAATAAAACAAAAAGTCATGCAAGATGTGACATAGACCCAAATGGAGATAAACAATTGTATAAAAAATTAGCCTGCCAAACAGTGCATGCATGTAACATAAAAGCGGGAGTTAGACATTTAACAAAAAATCTGTTATACATAAATGTGGGAATAGTAATCAATCAAGAATATGATTATATTATGTCGTTAAAAGTTAATGGTCTCACAGATAAATACAAAAAAGAAAGAGAAGTGAGATACATTAAAATGTAGAGTGCAAATAGATATGCTACAGGACAACCACTTGGAAAGAGCTGAACATGTGAATTTGAAAAGAAAGGTTTTCAGGATGGTTATTCTGCAGAATACCTGGGCAAAGGAAGAGAGGAGAACTTATATCAACTGCAAGAGGAGCTCCAAAAGTAATAGAAGAGGGAAAAAGACAAGAATGGTAGATTTCTAGTACTAAGGGGCTACTGGCAAGGAAGGGGATTACACTAGCATGTATTTATATTCCACTGAAAACTGCTACAATGGTGCTTAAGAAAATTCTGGGAGAAATAATCAGCTTCTAGCAAGGAATATTACTTGTAGGTGGAGACTGGAATTTGATTTGCAATAGTGAAGATGTGTCTGAGGATTCCAGAAAGAAAAATCTAACAAAGGAGGGTACATTTTTAAAGACATTTATGAAAATATTTGGCATGGAAGATGTGCATTCAGTACTAGAAATATGGAGCGAATTTACATATTATTCTCCAAGATACAAAAACTGGGCTAGGCCAGACAGAATTCACATTTCACAGCAACGTGCATTTAATTGAAGGTCTTCATATGTACCCAACAACTATTTCAAATCATGCCCCAATAATAACCAAAATAAAAACACAGAGTAATAAAATAAAAATGATACACTGGCATTTTCCCACATATCTGTTGAAAAGAGAGGAATGTAAGGAATGGGTAGTGGAAATTATTGAAGAGCTACAGGGAGAAGATAGAAAGTTCTTCTGAAAATATAGTTAGGGAATGGGATAAAATTAAAGATGAATTTAAAAACAGGATGGAAATAAAAGAAGGGGGGATATGGTTAAAAAGTAAGAATTATTTAGAGGGACTGACAAATAGTAAAAGTTATTGCAAAATAGGGGGAATCTCACAGAAGAAAAGCAACTATAGAATGCTAAACATAAAATAATATGTATGAATTTAGAAATATTGCTGTTAAATTGTTTTTTATAACTCTAGAGCATAAAACCTTTCAGCACAACAACTCAAGCAACAAAAGGTCGAAAGGGCTGTTACCAAGCTTAGGAAGCCTATAACAAGGAAGATAAGGGATCCTGTAGAAGTATTAGAAATATTTCAGAAAATTCTATGAAAGTCTGTATAAAGAAGAGAAATGTGGAAATCAAGAAAATGTACACATGGAAATATTTACAGAAAAGTTAAATATGACAAGGATAGAGGGAGAGGAGGCTCAATTACTATCAGTTAGGATAGGAGGAGATGAGGTAAAAATGGTGATGTACACCCAATCTACAGGAAAGTTCTCCGGAATAGATGGTATTCCCCACGGAAGTTTGGAAGCTAGGAGGTAACAAAACTGAGAAAGATCTGGAAGGTTTTGTTTAACAGTATTTTAAGAAGAGGAGATGTACCAACACCCTGGAAGAAAGCAGTTATAAGTTTAATACCTAAAGGGGGAAAAGAGTCATCAAATCCTGCTTCATACAGGCCCATTTCAATATTAAATCAGGACTATAAAGTGTTTATGTCCATAATGGCTAAAGGAATGGTAAAAGTGATGGCAAAATTAACAGATGTGGATTAATGTGATTTGGTGGAGGGAAGGCAAACATTTGACAACACAAAGAGAACAGCGATGATCCAGAGGGAAACAGAATGTAAGAATATACCCCTGTTGCTGGTGGGTCTTGATGCACAGAAAACATCTGACACCGTAACCTAGGATTTTATGAGCACAGCAATGAAAGCATTTGCATTCCCTGATAAAATTATAAGGTTGATTAACAGGATATATGAAGGATCAGAGGTGAAAGTTAAAGTGGGTGGGGTCCTCTCTAATAATCTCTGCTTGTGCAGTGCAACCAGGCAGGGGTGTCCTCTCTCCCCTTTATCATCTGCATTATATTTAGAACCATGGGCAAAATACGGGACTCAAATTCAAGGACATAATTGTTATGGTAGTCAACAAAAGTTGGCTCTATTTGCAAATGACATTATTTTACATTTGACAAAACCAGTATGGGACAGTACAGTGCTGTGGAACATGCTGAGATGGTTACATACCTTTTAGGGATACAAAATTAATGAAGCTAAAACAAAAGCTAAAACTCACATACGAATCGGTTCAGCAATAACCAAACTTATGGGACATGATAAAATGAAGTATGTAAAAGTACGGATTAAAAATGATACCATTGTGGCAGCTAAAGATATCTGGGAAGAGACTAAACAAAAGATAATACAAAAACTGAGAAAATAGAAGCTCTGTTGCTCTGTTATATGAATACCAATAGTAAGATACAAGCAGTTAAAATGTTTTTAGTCTCTTTAGTCTTACACACAGCTCAGGCATATTTTTATCAACCAGAGAAGAAGTTGTGGACAGTAAATAATAAAGAGCTGAAGGATTTTGTCTGGGAGGGGAAGACAGCAAGAGTCAAGTGGGATAAGCTTATTCTTCCAGTAGAACTGTGCAGATTGGGATTATCCAAGTTGAAGGGGTAGAGCAACACCGTTAAGGCTCTTATACATAGCACAAGCAGAAAACTACAATTCAAAGTGGAAAGAGATGATGGTGAAACAGGTGTGAAGCTCAAGTAACAAGGAGAAACTGGGATTTTGGATGCAGACCTTTAAGGAGAACAATAATCATACAGAATATTACATTCATAAAGCAGCAGAAGGACTTCTAAAAACTAAGCCGACATGGGAATGGAAAAAGGAAATTTTGCTGATAGAGATGACTGCAATTAGGGAAACAGATAATAGGAAAGAAGGCGGCAGGAATATATTGGAGAAAACTGTCAAAGAAACCAAGCTACTGGGAGCAAATAACTAGAGAGGGAAAGGTAACGGAATGGGAATATGCCAAGAAATTATCTGGACTGCAGGATAGAGACTGCCTTCCATGTCAAGGATTGATATCAAAGTGTAGGCAAAGAGAAAGAAATGGGGGGATACTAAATGAAAAACCAGCAGTGGTGGAGTTTCTAGTAAAATCTAGGAGAGAAATTACCGTTAAGAAAGGAATAATTAGTACAGCGTATAAAATATTGCATGATAAGTATAAGAATAAATCAGAGGAGGCTAGGAAGGAAAGGGAAGAGAGACTGGATAAGCAATTCACAAAGAAACAATGGGGGGGTGTATGTATGTCTCCCAAATATGCAACAAGATCTAGAAGTTTTAGGATCATTGCCTGGAAGTGCGTACATACGCATTTTTATACTCCAAGCAGACTCCAAAGAATTTTTTCTCAGTAGCTCGAAAAAGTTGATGTGTGATGGGTAGAAAGAGGTAACTGTGAACATATATTCTAGGAGTGTAATGAGTTGGCAGATTTTAAAGATTCCCTGCAGACTGCTCTGTCGGAGATGCTGGGTAAGCAAATTGGAGTAACTAGGAAAATTATTTTTTTGAGCTATGATACAGAATTGGAATTGCCTAGATGCAGTAAGGCCTTGCTGAGTCTAATTATGATGGCTGCCAAAAAGCAGTTACTAGAATATGGAAATCAAAGTCTAAACCAACTTTACTAGAAGTAGCAAAGACCGTAACAGAGATAAAACAACTGGAACTGGGATCTTTAGAAAAGGGTAGGAGCAAATTACATACGAAAAAACGTGAAATGTGGTATCAATAGATGCAGACAGGAACAGGGTTTAAAAGGAGGCAGTACTTGAATAAGCTATGTAAGGGCTGACTAACAATGACTGGACATATTAAAAATGAAGAATAATGTTTGCAGCTAGAGTTGTGCTGGCACGATTTGGAATGTATAATGTTTGCGAATGAGTTTGTGCCACTATGGTTTATTTTTTATTTATACAAATGTAACATTGTCTGTCATAACATTATAATTTAAGATGTTTCTTGTTTTAAAATAAAAGAAAAAAATATAAAAAATCTTTATGGCTATTTACATATTTCATAAAGTGTTGAAAATCTCTTTAATACCTCTGCAAGATCTTTGGATATTTTTCTTGTTACAGGCTTCCTACATTTGCCTACAACTCTTCCTGCTCGCTGTTGTACAAAAAGGTTTTGCACTCTATGGTTATCCAAAAAAGAATTGCTTAACAAAAACATCTCTAATCTCATCTTTATTTTTTCCTCATCTTATTCTGAGACATTCCTTTTTTTCTGGAATGTTCTAAAGTTTTTCAACCCCTCTAATGAATCGCCATTACTTTTTCCCCATATCTATTTTTCCTTATTTCTACCATGCTTTTAAAGTCCAATTTCATTTTACCCTACTTACTAGCTATCCCTTTAATAGTTAACATCACCAATAACTCTTGAATTGTACCCAATACCTATTCCTTACATTCCACTATTTTAACAAATGAGTAAAAAGGTGCCAGTGTATCATTTTTACATCATTACTCGGCAGCTTAAGTCAAAACTAAGCCAGTTATTTTATCTGGGGAAAAAAAAGGGAAATTCTCTCAGAATTCTTGTTACTGAATTTACATCATCTTTCCCAAATATTCTTACATAGAAATCTATTCTCTCTCTTAATATATTTTTCCTTTTAGAGCCTCCTGATACATCTTCACTATTGCAAAGCAGGTTACATCCTCCAAATACCAATAATATTCCCTGGTGAAAATATAACATTTCTCCCAAACTTCTCTTAGGGTGTACATCCATAGTTTTAGTGGAATTTAAGTACATGCCAACGTAATTGCCCCTGCCAATAACCCCTACCACAAACCTACTTAATTGTTGCTTTATGCACACTGCCACTGTGACAGGTGAAGATGCACTCTACGGACACCTACAAGAATACATGGATCGTGCTATCCCAAACAAAACCAAGACTTATTCCTCCAAGAAAAGGAAACCAGTCTGGTGGACACCTGCCATAAACAAGCTATACAATAGGAAGAGGAAACTAGTACAGAAAAGAGTAAAATCCCAAGAAGGGAAGACATCCCTGATCAGTATCAGCAAGAAACTATGTTCCCTCATAAAATCATCCAAGGCTAGCTTCGAAAGAAAAATTCCCATGGACTTCAAAGATACCCACAAGGCATTCTTTAGCTATGTCAAGAATCTAAGTGGCAATTATCAGATCTGCTCGGAGTTAGTGCAGAATAGCACAAAATACACTGAACCGACCAATATAGCAAACATCCTAGCAGACAGTGCAAACTTCACCCCCCTCTCACCCCTAATAGGGCCCATAACTATACCAGAAGAACGTAGTGCCCCTGAACTCACAGACACTCAGGTTAAAACAGCCCTCTCCAAAACCAAAAACACAGCATCAATGGGACCGGACGGTGTCCCAGGCTGTGCCCTACACAAGCTCAAAGATGAACTAACCCCTCACCTAAACTCACTGTTTAAACTCCACCTCTCCACAGGCTGTGTGCCCACAGAGTGGCGCACAGCAACGGTTATTCTGCTCCACAAAGGTGGAGCCACAACGGACCCCATGAACTATTGCCCTATAAGCCTGACTAGTTTGGTCTGCAAAGCTATGGAGTGCATCATCATGGATCTCATTAACAGAGACATTGGAAACCTCCAAAACTGGACCCTACCCAGTTTGGCTTTGTTAAGGGCAGATCATGCCTCCTAAACCTGGTGGACTTCTTTGAGACAGTTACCAAGGCTATAGACGAGGGAAAGGTGGTCCACATAGTTTACCTAGACCTTGCAAAGGCCTTCGATACCATTCCCCACTCAGGTATTATAGACAAGCTCACCAGCCTGAACATAAACTCCTACATCATGAGATGAGTTGCCAACTGGCTCACGGACAGAACCCACAAGGTAAGAGTTGTGGGAGCTAGGTCTGACTCTAAACCGGTTACAAGTGGCGTTCCCCAGGGCTTAGTCCTAGGACCCCTCCTGTTTGGCATCTACTTCTCAGAGGTACAGGCAAGCACAGGAGGACTGACTAAGTTCGCAGACGACTGCAAACTAGGAGCTATAAATGACTCTCCGGCTGACGCAGACATCCTCCAAAAGGGTCTCACTGAGACAGATACCTGCTGTCAAAACCATGACCTCAAGCGAAATGCCAAAAAGTGCATAGTCATCACCTCTGGAAAAAACAAAGTACCCACAAACTACCACATAGGTGGTAGTCCCCTAAATATGGAAGATGTAATAAGGGATCTGGGAACCCAAGTAGATAGTAACCTCTCCTTTGATAATCACATTGCCAAAGTGGTTAGAAAATCCTTCCATAAGGCCCACCTAATCACAAAAGGGTTTGCATCCAGATTGAAAGAGGTCATTGGGCCCCTCTATGCATCACTCATCAGACCCATGATAGAGTACAAAGCCCCATTTGGGATGTACCATAAAAGACACCTGCAACAACTGGAAAGACCACAGACGTACCTCACCAAGAGGATCACTGGCCTCAAGCAGATGCCCTATGCAGCTCGACTGAAGAAACTCCAACTGTACTCGGTTGCATACCGCCTATTCAGAGGTGATCTCTGCCTGACATACAAGGCCATGTCCAACCCAGAATTGATGGACATGCTCCACCTAAAGAAAACCATATCTCCTCGAGCCACTTGCTCCAGGGATCTAAACCTCACCACAACAATAAATAGGACGTACTGGAGGGATAAATTCCTGTCCCAGAGACTTCCCATGCTCTGAAACAAGATTCCAATCTACATTAGGCAGAGCTCCTCGCTAAACTTCTTCAAGAGAGACCTTGATGAGTTGATGGGAAACAGAAAGTTTACCCCAGGGATCACTTCAATGGCTCTGCTGGACAGAGGCACAGGGAACTAATCTAAGGGGGCAGCGAAAGCCAACACATTCTGGCTAGGCTTATAAATGCCTTCGGGCAGATAGCCTAGTACCTACCTATGAACCTAAGACAGTGGCATGATAATCAGATACTTCAGTTTTGCTGGATGCAGCTGCTGAGGTCTAGAGTATGACAGAAACCATCCAGCCATTTCAAAAACAACAGTGGCAAACTTGAGTGCCCATCCCCTTTAACAGCAGAATATGGGACTGTCCCAGGAACTCTGCTGAAATTAATAGGACAAACTCTGGACAAGAAACTTTGAATTTCAGGATGCATCAAGTAGCAAACATGTCCAGGATCCAACTCAATGGTCCTCTGTGATAACTCTACAAGCAATGGTGAGCTTTGAGAATTACTACTCATACCCCTTCAAAGGTTGTACCAGCTTGGATTTAGAACTGCTGAGGAGGGACCACAGGAGCCATCCTTTTCACAGACTTAGCTGCCACTGAAGGGATGACACTATTTGACATCTGAACACCTTATAAAAATGGCAAGGAGGCTTGTTCCCTGTTGAGGTTGACCCAGCTTAGAAGAAGAAAAGGAAGACAAGAATGACATAATTAAAGCTATCCACAGTGATGAGGACATGTTTTCACCTTAGGAGGTCAATGATTACATCCTGACAGATCTGGGGAAAGAGTGCTTCCCTGGACAACTAGGATCCTATTTCTGAACCCTCATTAAGAAAAGACAATCTCAGCCATGTCATCATGTGCAGGCACATGCCTAAGGCTGTAGTCCTCACCACAGAGTCAACAAAGCCAAAAGTACATAAACCCCATTACCTTTAAGTACACACCTGCTCATGCTTTCACCCATAAGTCAAGTATTTCACAGATCATCACTGGGCATTTGATAACACAGAACCTATGCATGGTACAGACAGATCAGAAATGGGCTCACAACCATTACATTGCCCAGTGGTGTGTACTCATATCCATGACTCAAGCTCCCATCTAACATCGTAACTTGATAATGCGGCCATGAACTGCAAATCGTAGTATAGAATGATAAGGCTAAATCTTTCATCTGGTGCCAGGGTACCCATGTCCTGTTGCCAGTTCATGAAATAGTCAGTATTGATATCCATCAACCAGGGGATGATTAGTGCCAGCACACTGGAATACTGACTCCCTCAAGATAACAGGCAGAGCAGCACACCTCTTCCAGACAGGAAGACTGGTGCAGTCTCAAGTCCTCATTAGACAAGAACAAGCTCAGCATTACAGGGTCTAGATGGCTGTCTTGGAAATTACCTTACTTCTGGGAGAGCTTGAATATACCCTGACAAATAATCTACAGTCCTTGATGTGATGCTCCAGCTGACATCTCAATAAAGCACAGAGCACTTTGCCACTGATCCCCATAAGAATGGCTCTCTACGGCCATCAGTTTTCAGGTCCCAAAGCAAGCCAGAAATCTCTCTCCCTCTGGTACTAAGTGGAAAAGAATGAATCTCTGACTTTTTTAGAAATGTGTCATGCTGTACTCCCAAAGGAAATAAACACAATACAAGTGCAGGTCTTGACTTTCAGTCTGGCATCCAAGCAGATAATCAATTTTTATCCTAGACAGTGAATACAAACTTTATGACATTAACACTAAGATCACGACCTATATTGTTTGAGAAGTAAGAACTGACTGGCGGGCTCCACAATCTGGCACTCTTGAGCAGCGGACTCTAGACATCACCACGAGCTTCAACACCCACTGTACTCACCCCAGATAGCAGGCTCGAGCAAAAAAATGTTGCCTAACCGAGGGTATAAAGGACGAACCCAATCACAGTTCCCATCAAGGTGGGTCTTTGACATGAGACATTGGAATTACTCAATATGAAATACAGTAGTTCTGCTACTGAAATGCCTGCAGAAAGCCATCCGTCTGGTATCTATTGCCCAGTGTAAAAACGGGTAATGAGGAACATTTAACAAACAAGTATAAAAAAAAAATTCTGGCATACATTAATTCTACTGCAAAATACATTATTAATATTCTGCAATTCAGCAAGCATTTTCAGTTTTATATACAGACTTTCTGAAAACATATTAGTATACCTCAAAATCTGGTCATTTAATGCATCTTCCACTTTACGTTCACAATAAAATTTATGCAATACCCTAAGCAGGCCTACTTGCAGACCTTTACAAAACTCACAGAAAGTCATGGCACATGGTTCACTGTATGCACCCCAACCAAGAGACAACAATGTCTAAAAAAGAATGCCAAATGTAGCTTATCACATGTAAAGAAACCCTCTAACAAAGGTCCTCTGCTTTCATCAATGTAATAAATGCTATGCTATTTGCTTTTCATTTTGTTGCTTTGGGTAAAACAAATTAGCTGTGAATTTTACAAACAATTCAAGTACTTTAGTGCTTCTTGTTAGATATCTTGATAACATTACCAAAGCAATATTGGTGAGGTTCACAACTGATGCACATCTGGCTTTGAATAGCACACATTTGACTATCACTAAACACACAACTAAGGCGTGTGAAGTGAAAATTATGACTGCTACGTGGTTCACAATATACTAAAATCTTAGGGATG
Organism: Protopterus annectens; assembly: GCF_019279795.1. Classification (NCBI taxonomy): domain Eukaryota; kingdom Metazoa; phylum Chordata; order Ceratodontiformes; family Protopteridae; genus Protopterus; species Protopterus annectens. The sequence continues at coordinate 123,734,195 of NC_056745.1, read as the reverse complement.
ACCCTTAAATTTATTTATTTATTTTATTTATTTTACACTTGTTAACCGGGCTAGTCCAACTGGATACATGTCCATTTTCAGTGGAGGCCCGAGGAGAAAAGCTCCGCTAACTACTACTTAACAAGTTAAGAAAAATACAAAATTATACAAAAAAGAAGACATTTGCTTTAAACCACTTACAGGCTGTCTAGGCATTAGAGTACAATTTGAGGCTTAGCAGGTAAATAAGTTTAGATACTTTACTAAGTTATGGTATATCTACATTATACATAAGTAGCAAAATTTAGAATTATGTGTATTTAAAGAGGGAGAGAGGGAAACATTTAAGAAGTGGAAAGTGAAGTATGCTAGAGTTAGGTAGAAGAGGAGAGGGAGGTCAGATGAAAGGAAGGAGGGAAAATAAGAGAAAGAAAATGGTTACACAGGGTTATTGCAAGAGCATAGCCAGTGGTTGGTTAGGAAGAATTTTAGTTTGGTTTTAAATGGTGGAATTGTAGTCAGGGATGTGAGGTCTGGTGGAAGTTGATTCCATATTTTGCCAACTGAGTTGGAAAATGTGGAGTCACCTGCTACATTATTTGATCGAGAAGTTTGAATCAATATTTTGTTAAAGGAGCAAAGGTTCTTCATGTTGTTATAGGGTTTTATGAGGGTGGAGAGCATTGGTGTGTTCTCAGGGTGATGAAGGGCTTTATGGGCAATTGTAAGTTGATAGTATTGTATAAGGTGAGGTAGTTCCAGCCACCCTAGTTTTGTAAGATTCAAACAATGGTGAATTCTAAATGGAGAGGCAGTAGCAAGTCTGGCAATGTTATTGTATGATGTGGCTAGTTTATTGAGGTTATACTTAGAAAGATTAGTGTATATGGAGGAAGCATATAATAGGGTAGAGATCAAGTGGGTTCGAGCTATAGTAGTTCTGGCTTCAGGAGTTAAGAAAGATGTGATTCTGTAGAGAGAACCTAGTTTTCTGTTAGTTGTTTTTATTGTGGAATTGATATGAAAGTCAAATTTTAGTTGGTTGTCAATAGTAATTCCCAAGAGTTTGGTCGTTTGGTCTGGAGCGATGAGGGTGCCATTGTTAGATGTGAGTGTAAAATCAATAGAGGGAGACAGGTGAGTAGGTGGAAAGATCAGAAGTTTGGTTTTCTTGGGGTTGAGGAGGAGGCAGTGATTAGAGAACCATTGCTCTATGGTGGTGAAGGTTATTTGAGTTAGGGAGTGAAGTTCAGTCTGGGTAGAGGCAGAGCAAATGATGGTAGTGTCATCAGCATATTGAATACAAGTAGATAGAGGAGTGGCTAGATGAAGATCATTTATAAAAATGGAAAACAGAAGAGGACCTAAGATGGAGCCCTGAGGGACCCCTATAGAGGTGGGGAGAACATCAGAGAGATGGTTGTCCCAGAGAACTGCCGGTTTGCGATTTTCAAGACAGGACGTGAACCAGCTTAAGGCAAGGTTGTCCAGAGAGAGGGAATTTAAGCGATGTAAGAGGAGTTGGTGATTAACCATGTCAAAGGCTTTTGACAGGTCTACAAAGAATGCTGAAGAGGGAGTATTATTGTTGCGATTTATGTTAATAGAGTCGATGAAGGATAATAAGGCTGTAGTAGTACTATGAAATGGTCAAAACCCATGTTGGCAGTTAGCTATGAGATTATTGCTTAACAGGTGATTAAGTAACTGTTTGTGGATGCATTTCTCCATTATTTTTGCAAGAGGAGATAGTAATGCTATGGGGCGGAAGTTAGAATACTCCAAGGAGTCACCTCCTTTGAAGAGAGGGATAATGTGTGAGATTTTCCAGACTGTAGGGATAGTACTTTCTTTTAAAGTCCTATTAATCAATAGAGTGATGGGGTAGGCTATTGCTTTAGCACCTAGTTGGAGATATTCTGCTGGTAATTTGTCAGCTGAAGGGGTTGTTGGCTTAAGTTTTTGAAGTAAGGACAAAAATGTAGGAGGTAGGTATGGGTTGGAAGTGAAATGGGGGGGGGGGGAGTAGAGCTAGGGGTTGATTGTTTGGAGGTATCAGGGCTTTGTTGGTCAGCTAGCTTTAGAATGGCTGAAGTAAAGAAGGTATTAAAGGCATTAGCTATTTGTAAGGGGGAATTAGTGTTGGAGCCTAGTGGGTTAGGTGTGGCAGCTTTTCCAGGAGATAGCAGAGTATTAATAGCGGTCCAAAATTTATGTGGTTGGTGAAGGGAAGATTGTTGTAGTTGAGTATAGAAGTTTCTTTTATCTTTTAGGATGGCTTGTTTTGTCATATTTCTTTTTTGTTTAAAAGTGAGATGATCAGTTATGTTTTCAGTGGTTCGCCATTTAGTCCAGGCTTTATTTCTATAAAGGATTAGTTGTCTAGTTGTGTTTGAGAGCCATTTGGCTGTCTTAGCTTTCATTCGTATTGAACGCAAGGGGGCATGGTGTTCAAGGATGGTGAGAAAGGTATTATTGAAATGGTTAACAGCTTCATCTATAGGGAGAGATTTAAGAGGTGATCAGTTAACTTGCATAAGTTCATTCTGAAACAGATTGGGGTCAAAATGTTTTTTGCAACGGGATGATCGAACTTGGGTTGGGATAGAAAAATTAGTTTTATGCCTGATGATATAAGTTAGGGAGTGATCACTGAGGTCATCTGGGAGAGTTCCTGTTGTATATTTTTGCTGGGTACTATTTGTTAAGATCCAGTCGAGTACAGTTTCTTTATTATTATGTTTGTTTATTCTTGTTGGGGAGTTTATGTGTTGTGTGAAGCCATGCAGGTTAATAAGGGTAGATGGATTAGTATGTTCACATAAGTTCCAGTCAATATTCAAGTCTCCTAAAAGTATAGTTTCTTGAAGGAGATTTAGAGAAAGCCAGTTTAGTAGGTCTTCTAGTATGGTAGGATTTTTGCCTGGGGGAATATAGGTACAGATAATATTAATAGTTTTGTGAGGATTGATTTGAAGTTTTGAGATAATCAATTCAACATTTGTATCAGTTACAAGGGTATGATTTATTATACTTATTTGCAGGCCGGTTTTATAGAATATAGCTACACCGCCACCTTTTTTGCAAAGTGCCTTAATTCCAGGAAACAACTAAGTACATGGAATAACATTCAACATAACATACTGATGTCTTGGCCAGCTGTGCACCTCGACCTGTGGTGCAGCTACTGCTTTGGAAATGTTTGGGTCTGACAAACTCTTCTCAATGTACTGAAACTACTGACAGATAAATATCTTTTGTATTCTGACTACTTCAAAATTATATTTAAAATTCTGCATTTAACTAGATGCTTAATGACAACAAACACTGAAAAGCAATGACAACGTGCTAAGTAAAAACAAAATAATTTATGTAGTTTGACGATACACCTTTTACTAGTTAAATTCCTTCCTAACTAATGCAAGTGTTCTGGGAGCACTTAACCATACTTAACTTTAGCTGACCAAAAATAATACTAGACCATGACATCAAGGGACTTAACTAGCATTCTGTAGAGTGTGTGTTTATGCGTGTGTATACATTTATTTATATATGGGTTCACTTTGTAAACTCAAAATATTGAAATCTCGAATTTCAGTATTTCGAGTCGAGAATATAGAAAGTGCAGTTTTTTGAAAATGCACTATGTAGAATCTTTGTTTATCAAATCACTATTGCGTTTACTATGGTATGTTATTACATGTGTGCTGTCACTTTAAGGGTTGTGTGGCATGGCGGACGACATTCGTTTCTGTATGGAGATTCAGGTAGGTGCTCAATTTGTAAGGGTTTTAATGTAAATGTATTACTGTTTAGTTGCTGTGGGGAGTTGTAGACATAGGCTGGGGTAGGTGGGTGAGAGTGTATGTGTGTGAGTGTTGAATGCGATTATGTTTGTACTTGTGTAGTGTCTGTGTGTGTTATTAGTGAGTTTAAATATGACTACCTGCAGTGGGAGTGTAGGGCAAGTCAGGGAAGGTGTGTGTTCCTTTTTATTCAGGTTAGTGCAACCTCAGAGTTGGGTATATATAAGTAGCGGGGGTGTGGGAGTGCAGGGGGGGCTTGCGAGATTTCAGTATTTCGAGTTTATAAAGTGGACCTATATATATATATATAAATATATATATATATATATATATATATATATATATATGTATGTGTGTGTGTGTATGTATGTATATATACATTATATATATATATATATATATATATATATATATATATACACACACATACACACATATATACACACACAATTATAAAAAATAATATTAACTGTAAAAGCATGTACATATTTACTTTCTAATATGCCTCAGTACTTTTGTAATTTACATGAAATTCAAATGGTTTCACAACATAAGTACAAAAAAAGGCACTTTCACAGTTTCTCTTAGTGTTATGTTTGCAATGGGTTTCACACCTATTTCCATAACCTTATACAACAGATGTGCTGTATTAATAGGATGCAAAAATTCACCATATGGCTATTCTGTACAATTAGGAATCACATCACAAAAAGAATTAACACAAAGCTATGCTAAAAACAAAACTTATCAGCATCTTCTATGCACACCATTTTGATAAAGACTTAGAGCTTCTGTGCACTTTAGTATGAGAAACTCAAATAAAATACATTAAATATTTATATGTAGTACAGAACAAAGGATACAAGGGTTCTTAACAGTAAAGTGGTGAACATATGTTATAAAATGTCAGAAAGCTTTTGACACTAATTCCTGTGCTGGTACTACTGAAAAAATTAAACAAAATGTAAAACCCTATGTTGTCCAGTGGATTGCAAACTGACTGTCCAACAGACCCGAAGCTATGAAAGTTGCTAGTAGCCTCCATGAATGTAAAATTTAACTAGTGACGTATAATGCTGATTAGCGCTGGGTCCTCCCTGCTTTGCATGTACTTTGCAGACATTCAAGCCAGTATCCCAGAAGTGCGGTTGATCAAGTCTGGCAATGACCGTCAGCTAGACACTGTTGTATATTATCTCTTGATACACTGACACTAAAGTGCTCCAGTAACAGGGCTCTAATATGCACATACCTGGTATACCGAAAAACGGTCACAAACTAAAAGCAGTAAAGTGCAGTACAGAAGTACTTGGTTAAAAAGCTGCTCTCAGCTCATATGTTACAAGTGGTACTCTTCAGACAGATATGGTCATAATAAATCTAGGTATTTAAGTGGACAACTCTCCCTCATTCAATCACCATGATTCCAGCAGTCAGGAAGTCCTTTTATCTCGCCCAGTTAATTTCCAGGGGAATATCTTCAAAACCCAAAGGAGTTGTATTCTTCTCATATCAGAAAAATCATCAGATATAATACCCCCTTACATATCCAGACATATCACTCAACTGAAAAGGAACCAATGATTTTTAAATAAGAATATTAAAGGCCTTAAATCCTTTAACCATTCAGATAGATCAGCAGAACTATCCTTACATTTGGTAGCCTAACGGCTGCTACAAGGTGCCCTATATGTCTTGCCTTTTAAGCGATGTAAAATCCAGTCTTATATGGCGACCTATTTCTTCACAAAACCAGTGACTCTACAAACAGCTGTACTTGGGACCTAAATCTACACCAACAAACAGACAAGCCTCACTAAAAGGACAGGTTCTTAACGCAACACATTCCCACTCTATGTAATATGTTAACACTGTGGGTCATGCAAAGTACTACTCTGTCTACCTTTAAGGCTAGTCGTAATGACTGGGAGGGTTACCATAACTTTACACAAGAGTTGTAATGTATGGCCATGCTCACATTGGAAGGCGAGTACTATTAAGTGCTTGTAAATCGTGTGTCTATTTAGGGGGTTTATGCGGTCACGCATCTTATGGTTCCTATAATCACTCACCTAAGTATTGTTACAATGTTCCTTTGCTGTAAAGGGCAGTTGACCCTTTCCCTAATGTGATCCTCTAATCTGATTGCAAAAATGAAAACAGTTTTAAGTAATACTACGACAGCTATTTTCTCCAGCTCCACAGAAGAGAACAGACTATGTGATTCTAGGATATAAAATGCTGAATAAGTGTCCTTCTACGGCGCACATGAACTGAGACAGAGGAATTCTGAAAGTAAAAAAATTATACAACAAAACAATCAGAATGCAAGAATAAGAGCTCCAGCAATAAACTGAGTGCTGCCAGTAAATCATATGGGACAGTCACAACGTAAGACGACAGCAGTTTAAAGAACAAGGAAACACAAACTCTAGAGTAATGTGAAAGAAAGCAGCACTAACTTTTCATTAACTGTAAAGTGAACTTGGCTCCATGGGGCAGTGGGATGGAGCTCTGACCAACTCAAATGACTGTGGTTCAGAGTTAGTGGTCCCAGCACTGGAGGAGCCTGGCGGGGTGGGGAAGGAGTGAAGACAAGTGACCTACTCACTCCACACACAGAGATAGGGTGGGCAGAATATACTTGGGGGCATACTAGGCAATGCATCACCCTCTGTATGGTGAAGAATGGGGTGACCATCTCTTGTGCTTCAGGAGATGGTGCAGAGCTGCTTGCAGTGAATGCCTTTTGTGGAAGTGAAGAGGCATCCTCTGCTGTCAGCCCACTGCACGCCCTTCCCCAGTGCTGCGCCAAGTGTGTGGGACTTAAGGTATAAAACTAGAAAAATCCAGCCCAGGTAGCTGTCTAAATGATGGCTACCTCCTAGTCGACTCTTGCTCTGGTGATGGGGAAAAAATGAGCCATCGGCTAGGAAAGAGCTGATGATAAAAACTTGTTATCAGTTATAATGTATTACATCTGTACAGTGGTGGCACAGACAACAGAAGATTTAACTAATGGCCTAAATTTATTTTACATTTGTTGACCGGGCTAGTCCAATTGGATATATGTCCATTTTCAGCAGAGGCCCGGGGAGAAAAGCTCCACATGCAAACATTAGTAAGAACAGGTACAAATTAAGCATATATAATAGTATATACATCAAAATACATTAGATATTAACTACAAAAACAGAAGACAAGAAATAAAAAGTGTGTTTTGTAAGAGTTTCTTAAAGCAGAAAAACTGAGAGTACCTAGATACTCAAGGAAAGCTAGTCAGGGTTGCTACAGGGGCAGAGCCAGTGGGTTTTGAGGTGAGTTTTGAGTTGGGATTTAAAGCAGGGAAGAGAGAAGACTGCCGTGAGATTGTGAGGAAGAGTGTTCCAAGTTTTTCTACTGTGTTGGAGAAAGTACAGTTGTGTACACTTACCATAAATAAATGTAGATGTTCAAGTGTATTCACTGTTGCAGTCATTACATTTGGGTAATCTGCTGGCAGGTTGCCCTCAGTCAGCCTGATTAATAAAGTCTTGGGTCTTGCGTCGGTTGCTGTCCCTTCTTCCATGACGTCAGGTCGTCAGAGGTATAAAACATGCAGCCGCCATTTTCATCAGTTTTTTCTTGCCTCAGATGTCAGGTGCCCCCCCCCCCAAATGGGGAGCAAAAAAAAAAAAAAAGAGGCAAATACACCAAAAAGGCCATTAAGCATATTAAAAGAAAGAAGAGGTATAGTAAGAGAAAAAACAGGGGGCTGGAGGGTGGGTAACCAGGACTGCAACAGTGAATACACTCGAACATCTACATTTATGGTAAGTGTACACAACTGTACTATGTTCTTCATGTTTCATTGTTGCAGTCATTACATTTGGATAGATTCCCAAAGCTATGGTTGGGAGGACGGATTTATACAGAGTTAGGAGCAGCTATAAGGCCCTGCAGGACAGCAGTGGCAAAGCCAGCTCTAGGTTTAGAGAAGAGAGGTAAATGGTAATGTTTGGTGAACGTATGAACTGAGCTCCAGGTAGCAGCTTCTAGAATGTCTCTGGTAGGAACCCCTCTGGGAAAGGCTGCAGAAGTAGATGCAGCCCTGGTGGAATAAGATCTGATCCCCTTGGGGATAGGTTTACCATGGTGCATATAGCAGAAACAAATACAATAGTTTATCCATTTAGAAATAGTCTGCTTTGAAATAGGTTTTCCCTCTGCCCCTGCAGCAAATGCCACCAATAGTTGCTCAGATTTTCTTAGACGTTTTGTCCTGTTTAAGTAGAATCTAAGTTGTCTCTGTACATCCAATGAATGCAGAATCCGCTCACCCATGTTCTGTGCATTGGGAAAGAAAGTTGGCAGATGAATGGTCTGATTAAGAGCCACACTGGATACCACCTTAGGCATGAAAGATGGATTGGTCCTGACAGCCACCCTGTCAGGATGAAAAATAATGAAAGGCTCCACTGCCACAAGAGCCTGTAATTCTGAAATCCTTCTAGCTGAAGTAACTGCTAAAAGAAAAGCTGTTTTCCAGGAGAGAAATTTTAAATCTGCAGTCGGAGCTGGCTGAAAAGGAGGTAGAGTGAGTTTTTCCAAAACAAAATTGAGGTCCCATGTAGGAGCTGGTGCTCTCATGGGAGGTCTTACATTTTTGGCCCCTCTGAGATACTGCTTTAGCAGAGAATGAGAAACGAGGGGAAGCTCTGTGTTATAATGAGCTGAAATGGCAGAGGCATGGATTTTTATAGAAGAAAAAGATAGGCCCTTGTGAAGCATCTCAGTTAAATATTGCAAAATCTGAGGAATATTGGGCATGGCTGTGCTTATTCCTTGTGCTTGGTTCCAGGCACAGACTCTTTTCCATTTGTCTGCTAAGATTTTCTAGTACTAGGCCTTCTAGCCTCCAAAATGACATCCATCACAGGTTTGCTGAGAGATGTAACTGGTGAAATTAGTTGATTAGCAACATTCAGAGTTTGGAACTGAGTGTGGAGAATTTGATAGTTCTGCTGAGACAGTAGGTAAGGTGTCAGAGGAAGGTATCACGGAGGAAGGTGTGACATATTGCGTAGGAGCAGGTACCAGTGTTGGCGAGGCCAGTCTGGAGCAATCAGTATCAATTTTGGTTTTTCCTGTCTGACTTTTAGTAAGACCTTGGACAGCAGAGGAGGAAAGGCATAGACTGATAGGTTTTTCCAGCTGAAGGACAGAGCATCCACTTTCCAAGCTTTTCTGTGATGAGTTCTTGTGCAGAATTTGTTCAACTGATAATTCAACTGATAATTCTGGGTGAGGCAAAAAGATCTATGTCTGGGCTCCCCCATTTGTGTGTCAACATGCCGAAGATGTGTGGATCCAGTTTCCATTCGTGTGGGTCCATAAGATTTCTGCTTAGTGCGTCTGCCAGAGTATTTTACATTCCTGGCAGGAATTGAGCTTGTAGATCTATTTGGTAAGTCAAGGCAGTGTTCCACAATGCCATGGCTAGTCTGCAAAGGGGGTAGGAATGGGTTCCCCCCTGCTTAAGTACCACATGTCTGTGGTGTTGTCTGTCTTTATCAGTAGTTGTCCTGAATGAAGGTAGTCCTTGAAGGCTGTCAGAGCATTCTGAACAGCTAGCATTTCTTCCTGGTTGATATGTAGGTGCATTTGATTTGGACTCCAAGGGCCATGAATGCATCTCCCTGCCAGATGCGCCCCCAAAGCATAATCTGATGCGTCTGTAGTCAGGGTTTGGGCGGCAGGGGGTGGAGTGAATGACAGTCCCTTGTTTTGGTGGCAGGCTTCTGCCCACCATAGGTACTCTAGCTGCAGGCAAGGAATGATAGGAATCATTGTTTCCAGGCTGTGACAATGTTGACTCCATAAGCTTTTTAGGTACCACTGAAGTTTCTTCCTATGCAGTCTTGCATATGGAATTAGGATGCAGGAGGCCATGAACCCAAAGGGCTGCAGAATTTGTCTTGTAGATAGCTGGGTTTTTGTGGCCACCTGTTTGAAGTAAGTCATCAACTGAATTTGCTTTTCTGGCGTGAGGCAAGTCATCTGGGCAGTTGTATTCAAGCTTGCACCCAGGAATGTAATTTTTTGAGAGGGTACCAGTTGTGACTTCTTTTCGTTTATAATGTACCCTAGACAAGTTAGAAGTCTTTTTACAAATGCCAGATGTTTTAAAAGAGTGTCCTTGTTTTCTGCCTGAACTAGACAATCGTCCAGGTAAGGATAAATATGAATGTTTCTTTGTCTGCAAAATGCAATTACTGGTGCCAGGCACTTAGGTTCATAGGTAGGTACTAGGCTATCGGCCCTGAGGCCTATACAAGCCCAGCCCTAAACTTTGTGAAGACCCTGGGTACAGTAGATAAGCCAAAGGGCAGTGCAGAGAACTGGTAATGCAAATAGCCTGCTTTGAAGCGGAGGTATCTTCTGCAAGAGTCCCTGTCTGGGATATGCAGGTAAGCCTCTTAAATCTAGAGTTACCAACCAGGCATCCTTGCCTAGCATAGGCAGTAACTGTTGTAGAGTCAGCTTTTTGAATTTTGGAATGTCCAGAAATGTATTTAGAATGGATAAGTCCAGAATTGGATGCCATGATTTCTCTTTTCTGGGTACCAGGAAAAGTCCTGAATAAAAGCCTTGTCCCTTTTCCTTTTCTGGAACTGGTTGAATAGCCCCCATATTCATGAGGGACATAACTTGTTTCTGGGCCTCTGCCCAGTGATTTGGAGGCAGATCTGGCCATCTGTTTGGGATTGGCAACGTGTGGAAATTAAATCTGTATCCCTCGGATATTATATTTTTAAGACCCACTTGTCCTTGGTGATTAGTTGCCAGTTTCGTGCATGAAGTGCCATTTTCCTCCAAGTGATTGGTGATTGCAGTGGAAAGTCATTGAGACTGTTTACCATAGGAAGGTGTCTTGTTACTTCCAGATTTGGAGGTGGAGGCACCCCATTGCTTTGTTGTACAAGATCCTTGTGACTGAAACCTGGAGCCTTTGGAATGTCTGGGTTTGACCTGAGCGGCTCTGGTGGGTACTGGAAAGGACCAATTCTTAGTAGGCCAGTGCCTACTGAACCTGGGTGGCTGCACTTGTAGGAAATCTTTTACAATTTGCATAGTTTTAGCTTTGTCTTCCATCTTTTTCAAAACTTATTCTGCCTTATTACCAAAGAGACTGCCCTGTTATAAAGGAGCATCCAACAATTTTGCTTTAACATGATCAGGCATATTTTGCTCCTTGAGCCAAGCATGCCTTCTTATCACAGATCCAGTTACAGCGGCCCTGCAAGAGGCCTCCAAGGAATCAAAACCACACTGCAAAGTATGCTTTCCAACTTATTCAGCTGAATGCAATAAATCCTGTAAATCCTTATTTTCCACACAGTCAGAAATCAACATCATTTTTTGTTTAAGTAGTCCCATGGTATGCTGTTGATATTTAAGCATATGAAATTGACAATTTAAAGCCCTGATTGCCAAGTTTGCAGACGTGTAAACCTTCTTACCTCATCTATCCAGCGCACTGTAGTCTCTATCAGAAGGGGTAGGATTTTTAGCAGTAGAAGCCTTAACGCCCTTGGGACCCTGAGAAATGGTTTCAGGGTCAGCAGTAGGGTTTTTAAAGAGGAATTTGTGGGAGTCAGGAACCCTATAATATGTCTGGCTTACTAGGAGCCAGAGGTAGGGAATCAGGAGCCATGCTGGATTCTGAGAAAACATCAACAATGTCTAAAACAGGAAGTATTGCCAAAGGCCTATACTGAGGAAGAAGAAGGAAATCCCTAAGCCTCTTTTTAGATTGTGAGAAATCCTGACTCTCCCAGTGAAAGTGTTCCCTTAGGGTATGCAAAGTTTCTCCAAAAGAAAAATCCCCAGGAGGAGAAGCAGAAGGGATAGAATCTTCTGCATCAGAGTCCTCATAAGGTGGAACAGATAACTCCTGATCAGAAGAGGAATCAGAAGAAATAGAAACCTGATCTGATGATTCATAGTCAGTGCCTTGCCCAGGCCTCTTAGCAGGAGGGGGATGGGTACCCCTGATCAAGGTAATTAAATACTCAGCCATTTTGATCATTTGTTTTTTAGGCATAGGGGCCTGTGCACGTGGCCCAAGCGTCATTTTTTTAGACACAGAAGTTGATTTTGGCCTTAGTTTTGAAGATGGCGTTGGTTTAATATACAAATCTTTAGGCCTGAAAACACCTTCAGAAGCTGGTGCCTGCTCAGCGGCTCCGGACCCATCTAATGTAGTGACATCCGTGGGTTCAATACTTATCTCGCGGCATACTGGACTCCAAATGGGTCTCAGTAGAGGCCTGCGAATCAAAAGTAGCGGGTATCAGGGGCTGCGAAAGCGCCTCACTGAGTACCGGCGACTGGCTTAGGAGAAGCTTTGTCGGTTTTGGACCGCGACTGTCTGTCTCTGTCTTTTTCTTTGCGTTTTTTAGGTATTCCGGTAGTTGGATTGCTAACCAACTACATTTCTGGATAGTTAAATCTTGAGCCAAAATATTTGAATGCAAAAATATACCAAAGCTTAATAGTGCGTTGATTAAATTTAGCATTAAACTGACAGCAAGGCACGTTGTGGTCAGGGCCTAGGTAAGAAATACAGTACAAATGAAAATCCTTATGAGGTATTTGCTTCCCACTAGTAATACAATTATTAACTTTTACTGACATCGGTAAGGAGTAAGAAAAAGTTTCCCCAATGGTTTACTTAGCTTTAGACTTCGGTTCTGAATCGCAAAAACGAAAATTTCAGGAGTCGGACGACTGGCACTTGTGAGCTGCTTCTGCTTTGGGCACCGCGCGGCAAGGAAGACTGATGAAAATGGTGTTGGCTGCATGCTTTATACCCCTGACGACCTGACGTCATGGAAGAAGGGACAGCAACCGACGCAAGACCTAAGACTTTGTTAATCAGGCCGAGTGAGGGCAACCTGCCAGCAGATTACCCAAATGTAATAACTGCAACAGTGAAACACGAAGAACACCAAGGATTTGCCGGCTGTGTTATTGGGTTTACTAGTGGATATAAGTAGTTTGTCGGAGGAATGAAGGCTTTTAAGATTACAGTAAGGAGTGATAAGGGAAGTCAGTATGGGAGTGTTTGTGGGTTTGTAAAGGATTTTGTGGGCAAAGGAGAGCTGGTGAAATAGAATTAGGTTCTGTAGTTAGAGCCATCCTAGTTGCCTTAAGTTTTGGCAGTGATGAGTTTTAAAAGTAGAGTCAGCGGCAAATCTGGCAATATTGTTCTAAGCAACAGACAATTTGCTGAGGTTAGTTTTTGACAAAGAAATGTAGATAGGGGAGGCATACAGGAGGGTGGAAATAAGACGGGAATGAGCAATGGAAGTTCTGGCAAGTGGAGTAAGGAACGGTTTAATTCTATAAAGGGAGCCTAGTTTTCTGTTAACTAATTTTATAGTATTGTTAACGTGCGTGTCAAAGGTCAGATTGTCTATCTCAACTCCGAGGAGTCTGGTAGTTGGATTGAGTGATATGTTGGTGCCATTATTTGACATGAGACAGAAGTTCAGTGGAGAGGATTTTCGGGTCGGTGAAAAAGTAATAATTTGTTTTTTTGGGGGTTCAAAATTAAGCATCATTTTAGGAACCACATCTCTACGGTTCTGAAAGTCTGTTGGGTGAGAGAGTGCAGTTCAGAGGGGGATGAGGCAGAACAGATTAAAGCAGAATCATCTGCATATCGTATACAGGTGGCAGGAGAAATAAGAGTATGAAGATCATTAAGGAAAACTGAAAACAGGAGAGGGCCGAGTATTGAGCCTTGGGGGACTCCTAGAGTAATGGGGAGGTGGTTGGATAAGTTATTGTGCCAACACACAGCCTGTTGTCTGTTGTGCAGATAAGAGTGGAACCACTTAATTGAACTTGTGTCTAGTGCAAATGATTTAAGTAAGTTTAACAGTATCTTATGATTGACATATCAAAGGCTTTGGCTAGATCAATAAATAGAGCAGAGATAAGGATATTATTGTTCCTAATTTTATTGATGCAGTCTGTGAAGGAGAGGAGGGCACAGGTGGTGCTATGGTAGGGTCTGAAGCCATGTTGACAGCTAGCAGACTGTTAGTTAACAGGTGATTCAGAAATTGCTTCTGGACACATTTTTCCATGATTTTAGCAAGAGGAGAGAGCAAGGCTATGGGTCGGTAGTTAGAGAGTTCGGTTATGAAGGGGAATAATAGGAGATATTTTCCAGAGTGAAGGAATGTAGCCTTCTTCAATGGTTCTGTTAATCAGGATGGTGATGGGATAGGTTAAAGCATTAGCAGCAACTTTTACATAAAGAGCAGGTAGAAGGTCAGCTGATGGAGAGGATGGCTTAAGTTTATATAGAAGAGAACAGATGAGTGAAGAGGGTACAGGTTGTAGTTGAAATGTGGGAACAGAAGTGGTAGAGGAGGTGGAAAGACAGGAGATATCAGGGGAGAGTTGATTAGAAAGAGACTGGACAGTTTCAACAGAGAAGGTACTGAAGGAATTAGCAGTCTGTTTGGGGTTATCTTGGGAGATGCCTGATGGGCTTGGAGTGTCTGAGTGGTCAGGCTTTAAGAGAATATTTATTTCTACCCAGAACTTTTGTGGGTTATGTAGGTTAGCTTGTTGCAAATGGCAGTAGTAGTTCCTTTTATCAAGAAGTACTGCTTTTTTTGTAATGTTTCTTATTTGTCGAGTTGGGCAGTGGGATCTTTAGTACTGCAGTATTTGGACCAGAGTTTATTTTTCAGAATAATCTTTTGCCTTGTGTCCTTTGTTAGCCAAGGGGCGGCTTTTGAGCAAAGTCGGATGGATCTTGTGGGAGCATGTGAGTCAAGAATAAATAAGAATTTAGAGTTAAAATAAACCACAGCATCATCCAGTGGGAGGTGTTTAAGAGGAGACCAATTGCAAGACCCAAGTTCAGCTTCAAAGCTATCAGGGTTAAAGTTTTTGTTTGTTCTAACCATTTTCTATTTAGTTAAATTGGGGGTATCGGTTTTATATCTAATTAAGTAAGTAAGGGCATGGTGGCAGTGGTGAAACAGATGTTACAAAATTAAACTTCATATCAGACTTGTAGATGAAAATGAACATGATCCTTACAACCTCTTCCTGCATGAGTCTTAAATGTTTCTATGTCACTCCTACAGATCTACTGCTGCTTAATATGCTTCAACTGTTACAAAAATGTAGTTCAACTTAATGGTAAAATATGAAAGGTGACATCTGACTTCTGATTACATAACAGTAATCATTTACTGTAAAACCTACATTCTCCCAAAAATATACTTCAGGCTCTTACAGAGACAGCACCAGGAGCTATTTTTGCATGCATGAGATAACAAAACACGACTCTTTCAAAGAACCCCTACCAGTGCAACTTTTTCACAATAAAGCCATTTGCAATTCTAAAGAAAGTAGAAAGAAATTGCTACCAGAAAAAAAGGACCAACTATTCATCTTAATATACTTTGCAATGTTCCATATTTCTGTATCAACTAAACAGACAAGGTAATACACTGATATTTAATTACTTAAATTAAAAACTATACTGACCTTGAGCCCAGGCTGAAGTTGGCAGCAATTCAGGAAAGAGATGTGAAACACCAAGTTAGAGAATGCTTACTTACAAGAAAAAATGCAACTTAAACAATTTGTTCAAGATACAAGTGAAGCAGCAAGCAGAGAATGAAAGGTACCCTCACATCCAAACTGAATAATCTGTACCTCAGACTAGAACAGTTTCTTCCATTACAACACACCTGTTAATTAAGCAACAATACCTTCATCAGTTGTACACAATTGTGTATGCAACACATCACGCAGTCTGAGTTTATTACACTTACATTTAATATTTCCCTTCCTACTAAAGTTATCCATTTTCCTGTGGGTTCTACACAAGCAGGATCTGTCTCACTTTACTTTGTGATGCCTCTGTTAAATAGAGAGAGGCACAAGCTGGAGGGCTACTTACCACTTAATGTGAAAATGGCAAATAGCCAGAACCACAGGAAAGTGATGAGGAAACTCAAATGTCTCACTATGACTTGTAGCTACCTTTCATATTTTGTCCCACCGCCCCTGATGTACGATGGAACTGATGATGATACACTCAAAGTTGTTACTGAGCAGTATGGGTTCCCGGTTGGTAATTATGTATTTAAACACAAAGTTATTACCTATCTATGGGACTTAGCCTTCATTCCCACTACCTATAAAACAGGTGTAGTTTCTTTAGTTACCTGGATGTATTTTTGGACACATATATTTATATGTAAATTAAGTTTCCAGAAACTTGATATCCTCATACAAGTGATTACAAAGCGATCTGGTTTGTATGCAAAATGGACTGTTAACAGAGAAAGCAGCTACAATTATAGCATTTGAAAGAGAAAAAAGAAGGAAGAATAATAACACCGAAAAGAAGACTGGCAGTAATCACCACACACAAAAATCAAAAACTGCCTAAATTACAACTGTCAGGATGCCAGAAGGATTCAACTGCCCTTCTTCAAGTCTCCTTTTCCTGCTGTTGTCTGTAAGTACTGCTATATCATGCATTAGACAAGATGCATGGTAATGTCTCTCATTTCCATCCTCAAAAAAAAAGCTTCACAACTGGTAACTTAAAAAGAATTCACAGAAATTGCAAGGCTACAAAAGCAACCTCAAGTCTCAATCTAGTGCTAACTATATTCTGACTAACAACTTTGACTCAAGAATCTCGTTTACCCTTTATACACATGAAAACCCAAACAGCTGGCCCTAGCTGTAATACCATGTAAAAGCATGTGGCTTCTTAAAAGCTTGTACATAGAAAGGGGTGTAACAAGCAAATTCTATTTTGTACTCACTAGCTCTTAATGCTACCACACCCCCCCCGAACACTTTGCACTTAAAATAAACACATCTCTCAAAAATGCTGCCCTCCCCCAAGAACTTAATAAATCTAAATAACATTTTCAGTTATTCCTCCTAAAACTATTAAAATTGTTTTTAGATTAGCAATACTGCATCTGTTGTTAAAGGCATTCATTTACACAGTTGTAGACAAAAAGCCATGTTGATATGATACTCAGGAAAAAAAAATTGCACAGCAGAGTACAAAAAGTATGCCAGGCTACACCCTTGCTGGAAAGTGACTGCCACTGGAACTTCAAGTTCAACTTTGGTTTATCAGGGCAAACGTACTGTTCTGTTTTTATAATCATCAGGCCAGTTCTTACCTTAGCTGCAAGTGATACAAAAGGAAACAATGTTTGATACTGAGGTTCACATTCCACATGTCCTGCCAGAAAAAAAATGGAATAACCTACATGTGTCTTAACTAGTGCACATCAAGAGATAAAACAGGAGACTAACTGAACTTCCTTTCCAGGAATAAAGCATTTTCTTGGTTGAATGAGCAGGACTTGAAACTTCTGGCTTCTAACTTGTAGCAACTGACAAGTGCTGCTCACAAGCAACACCTGAAACACTGAAATGAACTATGGCATTCTTTAAAGCTGTGTGTCAGCTTCTTTGACTCAGTCGTGAGGCTTGTTTTAGTATCTCACATAGCCTTAAAAAGTAGGATTCCATCATGCTGAGAAATGAAAGCTTCAATCTGTAAGAGTGCAGTTCTCCTGCTACCTTCACCACCACTTGTTTTGTTACTACTTACTTTTGTATATACTGTATACTTGCCACCCCCGAGCCCTACATAAAAAGACACTCAATGAATAATATTAAATTATTAGAAAAGAAAAAGTACAGTTGTGTACACTTACCATAAATGTAGATGTTAAAGTGTATTCACTGTTGCAGTCCTGGATGTTCTTAGTGTTTCACTGTTGCAGTCATCACATTTGGGTTATCTGCATGCAGTAGCCTTCAGTCGGCCTGATTATCAAAGTCTTGGGTCCTGCGTCAGTTGCTGTCTCATCTTCCATGACATCAGGTAGTCAGGGGTATAAAGCATGCAGCAGACGCCATTTTATCAGTTTTTCTTGACACAGATGTCAGGTGCCCCCATAATGAGAAGCAGTTATATACAAGGTTACACCTCCAACAAAAAGCAAATACACCAGAAAGCTTTAAGCACAGTAAACAAGAATAGAGGTAGAAGTCAGGGGGCTGGAGGGAGGGTAACCAGGACTGCAACAGTGAATACACTCGAACATCTACATTTATGGTAAGTGTACACAACTGTACCATGTTCTTCATGTTTCACTGTTGCAGTCATTACATTTGTGTAGATTCCCACAGCTAAGGATGGCAGGAGGTAATTAGATAACATTAGTACCAGCTATATGGCCCTAAAAGACTGCAGTGGCAAAGCCAGCTCTGAATTTAGAAAAAAATTGGCAAGTGGTAATGCTTGGTGAAGGTATGTACAGAACTGCAGGTAGCAGCTTCTAGGATGTCCCTGGCAGGGACACCTCTGAGAAAGGCTGTAGAGGTAGATGCAGCCCTGGTTGAATGTGCTCTTATCCCCTGTGGGATAGGTTTTCCATGGTGCTTATAGCAGAAATGAATGCAATGGCCAAGCCACTTAAAAATGGTTTGCTTTGAAATAGCTTTCCCCTCTGCCCCAGCAGCAAAAGCAACCAGCAGCTGTTCAGATTTCCTGAGAGGATTAGTCCTGTCCAAATAAAATCCAAATTGTCTGTGCATGTCCAAGGAGCGCAGTTATTCATTCCCCTTTGTTCTGTGGATTAGAAAAGAAGGTTGGCAAATGAATGGACTGATTAAGAGCCACACTGGATACCACCTTGGGCATGAAGGAGGGATTGGTCCAGAGGACACCCTGTCCACATGAAAGTTGATGAAAGGCTCCACAGCCATGAGGGCCTGTAATTCAGACACCCATCTTGCTGAAGTGATGGCTAGAAGGAAGGTTGTTTTCCAAGAAAGGAATTTCAAGTCTGCACTTGCAGCTGGGTTGAAGGGAGGTAGAGTGAGCTTTTCCAATACAAAGTTAAGGTCCCAGGCGGGAGTAGGGGCTCTCCTGGGTGGTCTTAATGTTTTGGCCCCTCTGTGGAATTGTTTCTACAGTGGATGAGAGAAGAGGGGTGGTTCTGTATTGTAATGAGCTGAAATGGCTGAGGCATGAATTTTGATGGAGGAAAAGGAAAGGCCCTTGTGAGGCATCTCAGTTAAGTATTGAATAATCTGAGGTAAATTGGGCGCTGCTGTGCCCATCCCATGAGTTTGGCTTCAAGAACACAATCTTTTCCATTTTTCAGCATAGGATTTTCTAGTACTAGGCCTCCTTGCCTCCAGAATGACATCCATCACTTGCTTACTGAGGGATGGGAATGGTGAGATCAGGTAATTAGCCAGGCTGCCAGGTTCAGGGTTTGAAGCTATGGGTGCAAAATCTGGCCCACCTGCTGAGACAGCAGAGCAGGGGTCTGAGGCAGGTGCCATGGTGCCAGCAGTGACACACTGCACAAGAGGGGGTTTACCAGTATTGGCGTGGCCAGTCTGGTGCAATCAGTATTGTCCTTGGTTTGTCCTGTTTGATCTTTAGTAGCACCTTGGAGAGGAGAGGCAGAGGTGGAAAGGCATAAACTGATAGGTTTTTCCAGATGAAAGACAGGGCATCCACTTTCCAAGCTTGTTTGTGCGAGTCCTTGTGCAGAATTTGTCCAATTGCTAGTTCTGGGGGGAGGCAAACAGGTCTATCTCTGGGATCCCTCATTTGTTTCTCAACATGTTGAATATCTTTGGTTCCAGTTTCCACTCGTGTGGGTCCATTAGATTTCTGCTTAGGGTGTCTGCCAGTGTATTTTAGCTTTCCTGGCAGGAATTGAGCCTGTAGGTGCACTTGGTAGCTCAAGGCTGTGTTCCACAGAGTCATAGCTAGCCTGCAGAGAGGGTACGAGTGGGTTCCCCCCTGCTTATGCACCACATAACAGTGGTGTTGTCAGTCTTTACCAATAATTGTCCTGGAAGAATGTGGTCCTTGAAGGCTGTCAGAGCACACTGTACAGCTAACATTTCTTTTTGATTGATATGCAGGTGCATTTTATTTGGGTTCCATTTGCCCTGAATGCACTTCCCTGCCAGGTGAGCTCCCCATGCATAGACTGATGCTTCTGTTAGGGTTTGGGTGGCAGGGGGTAGAGTGAATGGCAGTCCCTTGTTATGGTGGCAGGTCTCTGCCCACCAAAGGAACTTATCTGTAGACAAGGTATGACAGGAATCATTGATTCTAGATTCTGAGAATGTTGACACCATAGGCTTTTTAGACACCATTGTAGTTTCCTCACATGCAGTCTTGCATATGGAATTAGTAGAATGCAGGAGGCCATGAACCCCAGGGCTTGCAAAATTTTCCTTGCAGATAGCTGGGTCTTTGTGGCCAGTAGTCTGAAGTAGGCTGTCGAATGAACTTTTTTCTCTGGCGTGAGGTAGGCCATCTCGGAAGTTGTAGTCAAGCTTGCTCCCAGGAATACCATTTATTGGCAGGGTACAAGATGCGATTTCTTTTCGTTTATGGTGTACCCCAGAGAAGTTAGCAATTTCTTTACAAACACCAGATGACTTAATAGTATGTCCTGGCTTTCTGCCCGAATAAGACAATCGTCCAAGTAAGGGTATATTTGAATATCTCTTTGCCTGTAAAATGCAATGACTGGAGCTAGGCACTTTGTGAATACCCTGGGCGCAGTAGATCAGCCAAAGGGCAGTGCAGAGAACTGGTAGTGCATGTAGCCTGCTCGGAAGCGTAGGTATCTGCTGCAAAATTCCCTTATTGGGATGTGCAGGTAGGTTTCCTTTAAATCCAGTGTTGCCAACCAGGCATCTTTGCCTAGCATAGGAAGCAGCTGAAGAGCAAGCATCTTGAATTTTGGGATTACCAAAAATGCGTTTAGGATAGACAGGTCCAGGATAGGACGCCAGGAATGGTCTTTTCTGGGCACCAGAAAAAGTCTGAGTAGAAACCTTGTTCCTATTCCTATTCTGGGGCAGGATGAATAGCTTTGATGCTTAAAAGAGAGAGAACTTGCTTTTCAGCCTCTGCCCACTGATTTGGGGGTAGGTCTGACCAGCCGTTTGGGGTTGGTAAGGAGTGTAAGTGGAAATTGTATCCTTGGGAAACTATATTTAAAACCCATTTGTCCTGGGGTAATGAGTTCACATTTTTTTGCAAGGTGGGCAATCTTTCCCCCCTAAAGGAACAGTCAGTTGAGCAGGGCTAGGAAGGTTTAAAGTTAGGTCATTGAGACAGTTTACCATAGGGAGGAGTCTTGCTACTCCCTGCTTTGGAAGTGGGAGCCCCCCATTGTTAAGGCCTCTGAGCACCTTGGGACGGAAGCCTGGGTGCTCTGCTGGTTCTGGGTTTGCACTGAAAAGGCCTGGAAGAGGCAGGAAAGGACCAGTTCTTAGAAGGCCAGTGCCTACTAAATCTGGGAGGTTGTACTTGCACGAAATTTTTAACAGTCTGCATAGATTTAGCTTTTTCCTCCATCTTTTTATAGTATTCTGCTTTGTTGCCAAACAGGCGGTCTTGGTTTAAGGGAACATCCAGCAATTTAGCTTTAACATGATCTGGCAGAGATTGCTCTTTAAGCCAAGCATGCCTTCTAAGTACAGACCCAGTAACAGCAGCCCTGCAAGATGCCTCTAATGAATCAAAGCCACATTGCAAATTATGTTTTCCAACTTGTTCAGCAGAATGCATTAAATCCTGTAATTCTTTATTTTCAGCACAGTCAGGAATCAACATCATTTTCTGTTTAAGCAATCCAATAATATGTTGCTGATACTTTAACATATGAAACTGGCAGTTTAAAGCCCTTACGGCTAAAGTAGCAGAAGTGTATACCTTCTTTCCCCATCTATCCAGTGCCCTGGAATCTCTATCAGAGGGGGTAGGATTTGTGGCAGTAGTAACCTTAATGCCTTGGGTCCCTGTGAAATGGTCTCAGGATCCGCAGTAGGATTTTTAAAGAGGAACTTGTGAGAGTCAGGTACCCTGTAATACTCATCAGGTTTTCTGGGAGCAGGAGGTAGAGAGTCAGGGGCCAGGCAAGATTCTGAGAAGGCATCATCTACAATGTCCAGTATAGGAGGGATAGCTAAAGACCTGTGTTGAGGCAGGAGTAAGAATTCCCTAAGCCTCTTTTTGGAGTCCGAGTGCTCCTGGCTTTCCCAGCGGAAATGCTGTCTAATAGTATGCAAGGTTTCGCCAAAGGAGAAATCCTCTGGAGGGGAAGCAGAGGGAATGGAGTCCTCTGCATCAGAATCCTCATAGGGAGATAAGGGCAAATCCTGGTCATTAGAGAAAACAGAAATTTCAGAATCCTGATCAGAAGAATCAGAAGGAAAATCAGTCCTAGGTCTCTTAGAGGGAGAAGGGTGGCTTCCCCTGATTACAGTAATAAAGTCCTCAACCATTCTTATCATTTGTTTTTTAGGCATAGGGGCTTGACCATGCGGTCTGGGCATCGTTTTTTAGACATAAATAGAGTTTTAGGCCTAGAAGAAGAAAATGGCATCGGTTTAATATGCAAGTCAGTAAGCATGAATACACCTTCAGAAGCTGGGGCCTGCACAGCGGCTCCGAACCCATTCAAGGTAGAGACATCCGCAGGTTCCACAGTAGAAGCATCTTGCGGCATACCAGACTCCGAATGGGTCTCAGTACAGGCCTGCGAATCTGAAATAGCAGGTAACAGGGCTGTGAAAGCACCTCACTGAGTACCGGCAAACTGGCAACTAGCTTTGGAGAAGCATCGTCGGCAGCTTTGGACCTAAGCGGTCTGTCTCTGTCTTTATCTTTGCATTTTTTCAGAATATCGGTAGTCAGATGGCTTACCAAAGCCATTTCTGGATTACTGAACCGAGTACCAAAATATTTAGAAGCGTAAATGAACAGACGACGAATAGTTCGTTGATTAAATAAGGCACAAAACTGATAGCGAGGTATGTCGTGGTCTGAGTCTAGGCAAGGATTGCAGTACGAATGGAAATCTTTATGAGGTATTTGCTTTCCACAAGAAATACAATTATTAACTTTTACTGACATCGGTTTAGAGCAAGAAAAAGTTTCCCCAATGGGGTACTTAGCTTAGTTGAAGACTTTGGTTCTGAAACTCGAAAATGAAAATTTCAGGAGTCGGCCGACCGGCACTAGCAAGCAGCTTCTACTTCAGGTACCTCACAGCAAGAAAGACTGATAAAATGGCGTCGGCTGCATGCTTTATACCCCTGACTACCTGACATCATGGAAGATAAGACAGCAACCGATGCAGGACCCAAGACTTTGAAAATCAGGCCGACTGAGGGCTACTGCAAGCAGATAACCCAAATGTGATGACTGCAACAGAGAAACACGAAGAACATCCAGAACAGAAAGCACTATTCTGTTGAAAGCAATGACTAACTAACAAAAACAGACATGATACAACAGACATGGAAAAATGAGATCTGTAAGGAAAAATGGAACACTTCTATTGCAAACAGGTTACTAATCTGATAGTATTTTAATTTATCTTCTTCTGTCCGGTTATTTATAAATTTCAGTGCTTATTACTATTAGTCTTCTTTTGGCGTTTCGCCACAGTAGATCACCTGTCCACTCATGACTGGCAGTGGAGTTTTTACTGTGTCGAGTTGCCAGCCTGGCACCCAACCTTCCACAGAAGGCACACACATGCATGCACTCACACCTAGGGCCAATTTAGAGTGTCCAATCCAGCTACAGCATGTCTTTATTACTATTACTGTGTGAATTTACATCACTTATTACAAGGGCATCTTATGTTGATATGGAG
The DNA here is from genome assembly GCF_019279795.1 of Protopterus annectens. Classification (NCBI taxonomy): domain Eukaryota; kingdom Metazoa; phylum Chordata; order Ceratodontiformes; family Protopteridae; genus Protopterus; species Protopterus annectens. Next base: position 123,710,638 of record NC_056745.1, on the reverse strand, counting down.
ACTTACACAAGGAAAAAAATAACTGCACTACAATGTTTGAAAACAGTGCCACAGAACACTGTTGTTACCTGAAATTCTACAGAAAACATATAACAGCACAATAACTGACAGCCATACCTTGTTAGCATGACTGTCATTCAGCCTTTAATGAACTGCAAAGTGGGTTATACTGTTATATGGAATTCCAGACAGAAAAAAAAATGTAATACACCAACAGATCATCAGAAAATTTACACCAAATTTTGGAAGTAGTAAACAGGAATTAAGTTGAAATAAGGAATTCTAGGCAGAGAAACAAAACTGCACTATACTGACAATAAAACACTGTGCAAGACACACACACAATGAATTTACAGACTCGGTTTATGACTTAAGGAAATAGTAGAGTTTGCGCTGATAATGGAAATTCCATGGGGGAGTAATGACTAATACTAGAAATACTGTGGTAAGTCAGATATTTTGGTGCCGACAATGGTAAAAACAGAGCATTATCCATTAAAGAAATAGAGGACTCTTCTCAGAAGAAACATTTCAAGCATTCTGTGCATAAAACACCAGCCTTGCATGTTTTCAGAGTGGGGGACGAAAGTTAAATGTGTGTGTGTTAGTCAGTACATTGAGATTCCAGGGTCCTCAGTGTAATAACATAATTTGCATATTACGGGGAATATTCAAACTCAAAAAAAAACTGCAATAAAATCCCTAAGACAGAACAGCAGTCACGGATGCACAGCATAAGTAAGTGTTCAAGGATAACTCTGTGAAGGTTTTATTAAGAACTCTCAGACGAGTTTGAAACACTGCATCTTATACACACGAATGCATGGACATTTAACTATCACATTCTGGTATGGAGGACAATAAACGTCATCCTCTACGGGGTACTATGCCTTTTGCTAAGGCAGCATTACACAACCCAGACTACATATGTAATTCATTAAACTCAGCTTCTAGTGGCGGTGTATATGACTTTGGTGCAAGACAAAGAATGCAGCACTAATCCAGAATATGTTTGCATAGAACAGTCATTACACAATTAAATCATATAGATTACACCAGAAAAAAAGACTTTTTCAGTTGTAACATGACTACTCAAACTTTATGGTTTAAAGCAGCCAAAGTGCTGAGGTAAATTCAATGCTGCTCAGCAGTAAAATCCTGAGAGATGAACAACACTCTTTGGTGCATTTTGTGCCAGTGTGTACAATCAGAATTCCATGAAAATGTTACTAAGAGCTCTCGAATTGGGAACAGATATATAGCCATTTATACAAAATGACAACTACAGGGGATCAGCTGACTGACCTTTCACTGCCATCCCCAACATGGAGAGGTGGCAATACTCCACTTCAGAATCCAGTTTGCAGCACTGACCAGGACATATCTTTACTAAAAATAAAAATCATGCACATTCGTGTGCGTGTGTCAGCACATATACATAAAGTAATACATCAACAGATCAATGCACCACAATGTTGACAGCAAGAAAGTCGACCACAAAAGGTCTTCCAAACCAAGAGGTAACTCTCTAGAAGCTGAGTGGGAATCACACACAACAAACAGCACAGTTGAAGCAGCAAACAATTCTATATGCAAAAGGTCGACAGTTGTACAAGATCAATAATCCCTCAGTGAAGAAATATTCCCTTCCCCTGGACATTGCGCACTCATGGAGTTTGTACCTATGATTAGCATTAGGTATGTGCGTTGTGTGTGTGTGGGGGGTTAACCCTGCAAAAAAGATGTTATTTTGTTTGTTTGTTGGCTGCATGAAGTGAGGATTTTACTTGAGCATGTGTAATTTAGTGTCTGTATTCCCAATGCCGACCTTTTGCGGTCAATGTTTTTACTGTTGACATTGTGTTATATTGACCTAGTGAGGTATTGCCATATTATATATATATATATATATATATATATATATATATATTTATATATATATATATATATATATATATATTTATATATATATATATATATATATATATATATATATATATATATACACATACACACACACATACACACGTATATATGCATACACACATATATATATATATATATATATATATATATACACACACACATGCATACATATATTAAAAAGCTTTGACACACATGCAATAACTATTTAGATCATACACCAATGAAAACTAAGGTAAGGATGTAGGATAAAGAAGTAAAACATGAGACATGTGCATGCATTCAAATAAATACATACAAAAATCCCTAAGGGCGGAATAACAGTCTTAATTAACTTATTAACTTTGTACCACAACCCTGTTAAAAATCCTTGAAACTTTTAATATGAACACATCAAAGGGAAATTGACATATGGCCAATTGTGCATCTGTACTACATGCAAATACTTCCAAGCAAAAATTATGAACCTTTTGGACTTTTCGGAGCCATACAAATCCCTGCATCTCATTTTTAGTCTGTCAAATACTTCCTACATTAGCCTGGACTTCAGAGAAGCATATTCTGAACAGCAGAATTCCCAGCACTGGGCCCCATGGCAGACCACTAGAAAATGGCGGATCTAGATTCACCTACTCTAACATTTGCCCTGTCCATGATCCATTTGGCTATCCATCTGGTGACGTAGGAATTTAGGCACAGTTTTTTAAGTTTATCTATAATAAAGGAGTGGAGAATTGTGTCAAATGCCTTATCCAGGTCAAAGTAGGCAAGATACACTGTTTTACCCTCATCCATGGCCCTAGTGACTTCCTTAAAGAAGTCCACCAGACTGAGCAGACATGACCTGGCCTTGACAAAGCAGAACTGGGCTGGGTCCAGTATTTTGAGGTTTCCCCGTGTCATTATTTATCAGGTCCATTATTATTCTTTTCAAGGTCTTGCATACAAGACTAGTTAAACTTATGGATCTGCAATTTCCTAGGTCTGTTGATGGTCCCCTTTATGTAGAAGGATTACTGATGCTGCCTTCCACTCCACTAGGCAAAGCCACTCTGGATGCTGCTGTTAAACAGAGATCCTAGTGGGCGTGATGACTGCCATTAAATGTTAATTAAATTGTAAGCTTGTACATTTCATGAAGCAAGCACTGCTCAGACCTCTCATGACTAACTGTAACAGATTTCAGACATTCGTTACTACACTTAGTCCCTACCTGAGGTACAGGAGTTATGCTCAGAATGTAGAATGCAGCACTATTCCAGAACACAGCTTCTCTCATTTAACAATACATCAGATGTAAAAAAAACATGAATCAATAAAAGTTTTTTTTTCATTTGTAATGTGCCTTGTCTCCTCAAACCCTATGCTATGTACACAGCTAAAGTCACTGGGTCAAAATCATCACTGAGTTGCAGTGATATTCCAAGAGCAGAACAGTAGACTTCAATGTTTTTCTTCAGAAAAATGTCCCAAAGTTATTAAGGTTTGGTGTTTAAGTCTCCAAGACAAATTGTCACACAGCCTTTATATCATTAGCTCCACTTTCTGCATGGAGCTTGGGCTTCTGCATCAACTGTCACCACTTCTCTTCATTAAGTGACACTCTCCTACCATTTCTGACAGTCATGCCTGTCCACAGAAACCCCTCTTAGTCCAAATACTGTTTGCACTTGTGTCACTGACTACTTTTACTTATCCAGCACTAATTCTACCAAGGTTTCCGATATTTCAAACCAAATCATTTTCCTGGGACCTTGTCATGTGTCTGTCAAGCAATCCACCCCCCTCTCCCTCTGCTGGATAGCCTCAATTCCTCTTGCCAATGATCTTCTGCTTTCCGGTACACACGTCTGTACCATCAAAACCTGTTCACTGAAGCTACTTCAGTCTCTGCTCTAAAGTGTGCTAGCCTGTGTAACTAATTTATCACGGTCTCTGCATTTTCTGTGTGTTTCTACCAAAAAAACAAAAAAATAATCCTTGTTTTCCCGCCTCTCCTCGACTAGTTTAGACCAGTTTACAGGCATTGCTGTATTCTGGGCTGTGGAGTAGTTCCTGTGTTGTCCATTACCTTACTTGGATAGAAGGAAGTTTCTTTGCTCACCAGTGGGAGTGGGGAGCCTTGAGCAGCCTACCTGTCCCTGTAGGAAGTGACCTCAGCACAAGAAGCTGTAGTAATTGGTTGTTTTGGACCATTTCTAGCTCTTTTGTAGTTCACTGTTTAAAATCGGCGTTTGCATGGCTTTGCGCCGCATAGCGCAGCGCCAGTTAAACAAGGTTAAACTTTTTCTGGCTCCGCCAAGTCTGCTCTTCAAATTTTCCCTTAAGGAAGCTCTACTCTTAGTATAACCAGACTACTTACTATATTATAAGCCTAGCACTTGTTCTCAATACTTCTCTACTAAGTAAGCACTCTCGTACTAAGTAAAGCACTACATCTACTTACCACCCCTGTGAATATCTACTTCCCTTAAAGGTACAGCACTCCCTTATACTGTGTTCTAGCATGTCGAGTGGTAGATTACTGGCATTGTCTCCAGTTCAGCTGGTCAATCTGGGTATCTTGAGACAATGCCACAAATGTCTCATGTACACAGACAACCCTCTCCTCCTCCCATCAAACACAAATACATGTGAGAGATGCAACTATATAGCCAAACTGGAGGCTGAACACTCTCAACTCAGGGCTGGCATGACCAGACAAGAGGAGATGGCAACCACACACACAACAATCCCAGTCCCACATAGACCTACCACAACTGCAAATCAAACAGATAAAAACACAAAGACATACTCGGAGGCTCTAATAAAAAACTTACCAAAACAACAGAGGCTCCTCAAAGCAGACATCCAAAAATCCACCACCTCAAAACAAAACACATGCAACACATACTTCAATAAATCAGTGTGTCAACCAATCACAGCCCTTAAGGCCAAACACCTTGCCTGATACACTAGTAATAGGTGACTCTATAGTCAGACACACTGATGTCCCGCTGACCAGGCTGAACAAGGAGAAGGTGACTGTGAGCTGTCTATCAGGAGATAGGATCCGCCACATAACACACACACTCAAGTCTCTCCAAAGCAGGTACAAATATGACTCCGTCATTGTCCATGCTGGTGTGAATGACCTGAAACGTACCTCCCTGGACTACATGAAGAGAGACATAGAGGAGCTCTCCGATTATGTAGCCCAGGCTGGTATGACCCTGACCCTGAGCAGCATCTTGTCCTCACCAAGAATGATACCACAATACAAAGACAAGATGGTCAGCTTTAACAACTGGCTCAAGTACTGGTGTCATTCTAAGGGGATCCAATGTCGGTCTGCCTGGGATGACATGTTGGACAAGCCACGCTGCTTCGCAAGGGATGGCTTACACCTGTCACCACTGGGCTTCCGGATATTGGCTAAGGCTCTTGCCACCCCCATAGTGCCTTTTTTAGGCAAGGCTCAAAAGACAAACTCACTTCCTTAGAAAACAATAATGGAAAAAAACTAAGGGTAATGCTGCTCAATGCCAGTAGTCTAAATCTCAAGATGCAGGCACTTGATGCACTCCTCAGCATGGAGAACATCGACGTCTGTGCAGTAACTGAAACCTGGTTCAAGGCTCCTGAGAGCACCCCAGCGCTACCAGGCTATACCTCGTATCATGCTTTTCAGCCCCAAAACCCGGGCTGAACCACAAAGGGAGGGGGAGTGTCCATATTCATCAAGGACACCCACACCTCCAGGTTAGTAGCAACACATGAAGCATCAGAGACCATACATGTGCAACTAACCATAGGCAAAACTGCTATACGACTGGTAGCATGTTACAGACCACCCTCCCAATCTCAAGAACCCCACTCAGCCTTCCTGAAGACATTGCAGGATATGAATGTATCACAAAATACCATCATACTGGGAGACTTCAACTACCCAAACATAGATTGGGTACATTATTCTAGCCCTAATACCCTAGCCCAAAGGTTCCTGAAATTCATAAATTCAAATGCACTGGAACAATTAGTCACCTCTCCCACTAGGGGAGATAATATACTAGACCTGATCATCACAAACATGGGGACAAAATGCTCCACATCGGAAGTATACCCCTCACTAATCACCCTGGATATACAAATCCCACCTCCACCCCCAGCACAAAAGACCACAGTGAAAAACTTCTCAAAAGTAGACTTCACTCTTCTTAAGACTGAGATGGTATCCTTTAAGCCCACTGTGCCAGTGGATACCACATCCCACAATGCCGAATCCTTCACAAATACTTTCTATGGACATCTCCAAGAATGCATGGATCATGCAATCCCAAACAAATCCAAGTCCCTCTCCACCAAAGGTAAGCGTCCTGTCTGGTGGACCTCAGCCATAAACAAATTGTATAACAAAAGAAGGAAGCTACTGCACGTCAGAGCAAAATCCCATGAAGGGAAGACATCTCTGATCAACATTAGGAGAAAACTACATTCTCTCATAAAAACATCCAAGGTCAACTTTGAGAGAAAAATCACTAAGGACACTAAAGATAACCACATAGCCTTCTTCAGCTATGTTAGAAACCTGGGCGGAAACCCTCAGATATGCTCAGAGTTGGTTCACAACAATAAAAAATACACTGAACCCACAGATATTGCCAACATTCTGGCTGACAGGTTCAGTGCAAATTTCTCCCCTCCTTCACCCCCAAAAGAAGAAATACTTATCCCAGCTGAATGTAATCTCCCTGTCATCTCAGATGTCCAAGTGAGAACCGCCCTAAACAAAGCAAAAAACAGCATCAATGGGACCGGACGGTATCCCGGGTTGCGTGTTACGTGAACTCCAAGAAGGAGCTAAACCCACACATAAAAACGCTATTTAACCTTAGCCTTACTTCGGGATATGTACCTGAACACTGGCGTACAGCAACAGTGGTCCCACTCCACAAGGGGGGTGCCTCTACAGACCCTGGAAAAGTACAGTTTTGTACCTACCATAAATGTAGATGTTCGAGGATCCATATTGCTGCAGTCATAACCTGGGGGTAGTCCGCTGTCCTCGGTCGGCCCAAATACCAAAGAGTTAGGCTGGCGTCGGTCATGGGCGCCCGGAGCTGACGTCAGTACGTAGTGGTACTTAAGCGCATGACTGACGCCATATCCTCAGTCTTTCTTGCCCCAGATGTCAGAAGGCCTTAAAAAAGGAAAGGCCAGAGCCACAAAGGAGAAAATAACAATAATCTCTAAGGAACAATAACAATAACAACAACCACAACAACAACCCCAAACCATAGAGGGGAAGGAGGGAGGGAAAATAGGACTGCAGCAATGTGGATCCTCGAACATCTACATTTATGGTAGGTACAAAACTGTACTATGTTCTTCGTCTCACATTGCTGCAGTCATAACCTGTGGGTAGAATCCCAAAGCAAAGGAAAAGGGAGGCTGGCAAACTAAAAAGCATTAGGGGCTGCTTACATGCCCTGTAAAACTGCAGTGGCAAACCCAGCCCTGGACCTGGAGTAAAGAGGGAGATGGTAATGCTTAGTAAAAGTGTGAACTGAACTCCAAGTAGCTGCTTCCAAAATATCCTTAGTAGCTACACCCCTCAAAAAAGCAGTAGATGTGGCAGTAGCCCTAGTGGAATGAGGTCTAATCCCAGCAGGAACATTCTTCCCATGATGAGAATAACAAAAGGCAATACAAATAGCAATCCACTTTGAAATAGTCTGCTTAGAAACAGCTTTCCCTTGTGAACTCAAAGCAAAAGAAACAAATAACTGTTGAGTCTGTCTGAACTCTTTAGTTCTGCTCAAATAGTAATGTAACTGCCTGTGTATATCCAAAGAATGCAAGATTTTTTCCCCCTTATTTTGGGGATCAGCATAAAAGGTAGGCAAATGGATAGACTGGTTCAAGGCCACATTAGAAATAACTTTTGGCATAAAAGTAGGGTTAGTACGTAAGGAAACTCTATCCTTATGGAATATTAGAAATGGTTCAACTGCCATGAGAGCCTGCAATTCAGATACCCTTCTAGCAGAAGTAATGGCCAACAAAAAGGCAGTCTTCCAAGACAAAAACTTCAATTCCGACGTAGCTGCAGGTTCAAAAGGAGGCAAAGTAAGCTTCTCCAACACAAAACTGAGATCCCAGGAAGGAGTAGGAGCTCTACGTGGGGGTTTTATATTTTTTGCCCCTCTAAGAAATTGCTTAAACAAAGGGTGAGAAAATAAAGGAGGGTCACAATCATAGTGAGCAGAAATGGCTGCAGCATGAACCTTCACAGAGGAAAATGACAAACCCTTGTCTAGTAATTCAGTCAGGTACTGCAGTGTAAAACTCAAATTAGGTACCGAGACATCAAATTCCTTTGTTGTGCTCCAAAGAAAAAATCTCCTCCATTTATCAGCATAAACCTTTCTAGTGCTGGGCCGCCTGGCTTCCAAAATGACATCCAAAACCCGTTGAGGAAGCTAAGAACCCACAGGCTCTAAAACAGAATTCGCCAGGCCGTTAGATGCAGGGACTGCACCCTGACATTGAGCAAATGATTGCTTGACTGGGACAACAAGTGAGGAAGCTGTGGCAAAGGCCAAGGAGGCTCCTGAATTAAACTCCTCAGCAGAGGATACCAGTGCTGTCGTGGCCAATCTGGTGCTATTAAAATCCTGCAAGGCTTGTCCCGCCTGACTTTCAAGAGTACCTTGGTAAGGAGAGGCAGAGGAGGAAAAGCATAGACGTGAAGGTTGTTCCAACTGAAAGATAGAGCATCCACTTTCCAAGCTTTTGGGTGAAACATCTTTGTGCAAAATTTTGGTAGTTGGAAATTTAGAGGGGAAGCGAACAGATCTATGTCTGGAGTTCCCCAAGCCACTGTCAACTGTTTGAATACTAGAGGATCCAATTTCCACTCGTGGGGATCCACAATTTGTCTGCTCAATACATCTGCTAGGGAGTTCTGTGCCCCTGGCAGAAACCGTGCAAACTCAGAGCAGTCTCCCACAATATCATAGCTTGTCTGCAAAGAGGGTAAGAATGGGTTCCCCCCTGCTTGTTGATGTACCACATGACTGTAGTGTTGTCTGTTCGTATCAACACCTGTCCTGGTTGAAGTAGGCCCTTGAAAGCCATCAGGGCAAACTGGACTGCTAACATCTCCTTCATGTTGATATGCAAATGCTGTAGTCTGGGAGGCCACGTGTCTTGAATCCATTTCCCATTGAAGTGTGCTCCCCAAGCCAGGTCTGAGGCATCCGTCGTTATGATCTGACTCGCCTCTGGTCGGGTCACAGAGAGTCCCTTGTTTAGGTGACATTCCTGTGCCCACCACAAGAATTCCTTTTGGATGCAAGGTATTATCTGAATGACGTGTCCAAATCGTGGCAGTGTTGAGTCCATACACTTTTGAGATACCATTGTAGCTTCCTCATATGCAGTTTGGCATTGGGAAGTACCAGAATGCAAGATGCGATGAACCCCAAGGCTTGAAGGACTGTCCTTGCAGTCAGCCTGGAGAGTACTGATAATTGCTGGAAGTATAGATGAAGAGTTCTTTGTTTGTCTGGGGTCAGAAAAGCCATCTGAGAGGCTGTATTCAGTCTCACACCCAGAAAGCACATGTCCTGAGAGGGTACTAGACTGGACTTTGTTTTGTTCACAGAATACCCTAGGCACCTTAAAACTGCCATTACATACTGTAGATGTTGAAGTAACTTGTCTTTGTCTTGAGCAAGAATCAGGCAATCGTCCAGATAAGGATAAATTTGTATTCCCCTCAGCCTTAAGAAAGCTATTACAGGAGCCAGAACCTTTGTGAACACCCTGGGCGCAGTAGATAAACCAAAGGGCAATGCAGAGAACTGATAATGAGAAGTACCAGCCCGAAAACGCAGGAATCTCCTGCAGCTGGGCCTGATAGGAATGTGAAGATAGGCCTCTTTGAGATCCAGAGTTACCATCCAGTGATTTTTGCCTAGCAGAGGCAGAAGTTGCTGTAATGTTAACATCTTGAACTTTGGAATGTCTAGGTATGTATTGAGAATGGACAAATCCAGAATTGGTCTCCAAGTGTTTCCTTTCTTTGGCAGTAGGAATAGAAGAGAATAAAACCCTAGGCCTTCTTCTGACGGAGGTACCACCTGGATTGCCCCCATCTGTAAAAGCAAAGAAATTTGTTCTTGAGCCTCCAGCCTTTGCTGAGGAGGTACATCTGGCATGCCTTTGAAAGGAGGAAAAGTGTGAAAATAAAACTTGTAGCCTTGATTTATTATGTCCAACACCCATTTGTCCTGGGTGACCAAATGCCAATTTTGTCTGAAAAGTGCCAACTTTCCTCCTAGAGGAGCTGCCAGACTTAGCTTTGTCTTCCATCTTTTTCAAAACTGACTCCACAGGGGAACCAAAAAGAACTTCAGATTGAAGAGGAGCATCCAAAATCCGAGCTTTAACATGCTCTGACAAATTTTGATCCTTAAGCCAGGCATGTCTACGAATAACTGAACCAGTAGCAGCCACCCTGGAAGAAGCCTGAAGGGCATCAAAGCCACATTGCAAGGAATGTTTACCAACTTGGTCAGAAGCATGAACCAAGTCCTGCAATTCCTTACACTCTATACCCTCAGATAGAGCATCTACCTTAGATTTTAAGTGACCTAACAGAAAGTTCTGATACTTCAGCATATGAAATTGGCAATTTAAAGCCCTCATAGCTAACGTAGAAGAGGTGTACACTTTTTTACCCCACCTATCCAACGCTCTAGAATCTTTATCCAAAGGAACTGGATTCTTAACCACAGAAGCCCTGACACCTTTAGGCCCTTGAATAATAGTTTCTGGGTCAGCTCTAGGACTCTTATACAAATATTTGTGTGCCTCTGGAACTCTGTAATACCTGTCTGGCTTGACAGGGGCAGGGGGTAAAGAATCAGGATTAAGGGAAGTTTCAGAAAAAACATCCTGAACCACATCTAAAACAGGGGGAATAGCCAAAGGTCTATGTTGTGGCAAAAAAGTACAGTTTTGTACCTACCATAAATGTAGATGTTCGAAGATCCACATTGCTGCAGTCCTTACACTTGGGTAGTCCGCTGTCCTCGGTCGGCCCGAATATCAAAGTATAAGGCTGACGTCGGTCAAGGCGCATTAGACTGACATCAGGACGTCAGGGTACAAATGCGCATGACCGACATCATATCCTCAGTCTTTTCTTGCCCCAGATGTCAGAAGACCCTACAAAGAAAGGTCAAAACCAAAAGACAGCAAACAACCAACCAACCACCCTTGCACTAATAATATGTACAATATATACAATATACACAATATTTACAACCCAACCCACACAACCGCCTCTAACTACAGAGGGGAAGGAGGGAGGGTAAATTGGACTGCAGCAATGTGGATCTTCGAACATCTACATTTATGGTAGGTACAAAACTGTACTATGTTCTTCTTCTCACATTGCTGCAGTCCTTACACTTGGGTAGAATCCCAAAGCAGAGATAAGGGAGGATGGCAAAACTATAAAGAAGCAGGAGCTGCCAAAATGCCCTGTAAAATAGCAGTGGCAAAACCAGCCCTAGATTTAGAGTAAAGTGGAAGGTGATAATGCTTTGAGAAAGTATGCACTGAACTCCAAGTAGCTGCCTCCAAAATATCTTTAGTTGCCACCCCCTCAAAAGGCTGTCGAAGTGGCAGTAGCCCTAGTGGAATGAGGCCTAATCCCAGCTGGAATCTCCTTGCCATGATGGGAATAACAGAAAGCAATGCAAAACCCAATCCACTTAGAAATAGTTTGTTTTGACACAGGCTTGCCCTGAGAACTCAAAGCAAAAGAAACAAATAACTGCTGAGACTGCCTGAACTCTTTAGTTCTGCTCAAATAATATCGCAACTGCCTGTGTACATCTAAGGTGTGCAAAATCTTTTCCCCTTTATTTTGGGGATTTGCATAAAAAGTAGGCAAATGAATAGTTTGGTTTAAAGCCACACTAGAAACCACTTTAGGCATAAAGGAAGGATTAGTACGCAAAGATACCCTATCCTTATGGAAAATTAAGAAAGGCTCAACCGCCATAAGGGCCTGCAATTCAGAAACCCTTCTTGCAGAGGTAATGGCCAACAAAAAAGCAGTCTTCCATGACAAATATTTCAACTCAGTAGTAGCTGCAGGCTCAAAAGGTTGTAGAGTGAGTTTCTCCAACACAAAATTGAGATCCCAAGCAGGAGTAGGAGCTCACGTGGGGGTCTTATATTCTTTGCCCCTCTAAGAAATTGCTTGAACAAAGGATGAGAAAACAATGGTGGGTCACAGTCATAGTGAGCCGAAATTGCTGCAGCATGAACCTTAATAGAAGAGAAGGACAATCCTTTGTCCAGTAACTCAGTAAGATATTGAAGAGCCACACTTAAATTAGGCTCAGAAACATCAAAATCCTTTGCTGCACTCCAAAATAAAAATCTCTTCCATTTATCTGCGTACACTTTCCTTGTACTAGGCCTTCTAGCTTCCAAAATAACATTCAAAACTTGCTGTGGAAGCTGAGACCCTTTATGGTTCAAAACAGAATATGCCAGGCTGTTAGGTGAAGAGAGTGAAGTTTGACATTGAGTAAATGACTGTCCTCCTGAGACAACAGGTGTGGAATCAAGGCAAAGGCCATGGAGGCTCCGTACCAGACTTCTCAGTAATGGGTACCAGTGCTGTCGAGGCCAATCTGGAGCTATTAAAATCATCCTTGGCTTGTCCTGTCTGACCTTTAGGAGTACCTTTGGGAGGAGAGGCAGAGGTGGAAAGGCATACACATGAAGATTGCTCCAATTGAAAGAAAGAGCATCCACTTTCCAAGCTGTGGGATGAAACCTTTTCGCAAAACTTTGGCAGCTGGTGGTTTAGTGGGGAAGCGAACAGATCTATGTCTGGAGTTCCCCATGACACTGTCAATTTCTGAAATACATGAGGATCCAATTTCCACTCGTGGGGATCCATAATTCGTCTGCTCAACACATCTGCTAAGGAGTTCTGTGCTCCCGGCAGAAACCTTGCCTGAAGATTTAGCCGTAAACTGAGAGCAGTCTCCCACAAAATCATTGCTTGCCTGCATAGAGGATAAGAATGTGTTCCCCCTTGCTTGTTGATGTACCACATGACAGTTGTGTTGTCTGTTAGAATCAACACCTGCCCTGGAAGAAGTAACTCCTTGAAAGCTATTAATGCAAACTGGACTGCTAACATCTCCTTCAGGTTGATATGTACATGTTGTAGTCTGGCAGGCCACTTGTCTTGTATCCACTTTCCATTTAGATGAGCTCCCCAAGCTTTGTCTGAGGCATCTGTCGTTAGAATCTGACTCGCCTCTGGCCGGGTCACAGAGAGTCCCTTGTTTAGGTGACATTCCTGAGCCCACCACAAAAATTCCTTTTGAATGCAAGGTAGTATTTGAATGACAGTGTCCAGATCCTGGCAGTGCTGTGTCCATACATTTTTGAGATACCATTGTAGCTTCCTCATATGCAGTTTGGCATTGGGAAGCACCAGAATACAAGATGCCATGAACCCCAAGGCTTGAAGGACTGTCCTTGCAGTCAGCCTGGACTGATGAGACAATTGATGAAAGTAAAGGGAAAGATTCTTTTGTTTGTCCGGGGTCAAAAAGGCCATCTGGGATGCTGTATTCAGTCTTACACCCAGAAAGCACATGTCCTGAGAGGGTACTAGACTGGACTTTATTTCGTTCACAGAATACCCCAGGCATCTTAGCACTGCTATCACATATTCCAAATGATGAAGAAGCTCGTCCCTTCCTTGAGCCAGAATCAGGCAATCGTCCAAATAGGGATAGATCTGTATTCCTCTTAGCCTGAAGAAAGCTATCACTGGAGCCAGAACTTTCGTGAACACTCTGGGCGCAGTAGATAAGCCAAAGGGCAATGCAGAGAACTGATAATGAGAAGTCCCAGCTCGAAACCGCAGATACTTCCTGCAACTCAGTCTGATAGGAACATGAAGGTAAGCCTCCTTGAGATCTAAAGTTACCATCCAATGATCTTTGCCCAGCAGGGGTAAAAGCTGTTGTAACGTCAACATTTTGAACTTGGGAATGTCCAGATAAGTGTTGAGGATAGATAAATCCAAAATTGGTCTCCATGTGTTCCCCTTCTTTGGTACTAGGAACAGGCGAGAATAAAATCCTAGGCCCACTTCTGGCATAGGGACTGGCTGAATGGCCCCTATTTGAAGTAACAGAGAAATTTGTTTGTGAGCCTCTATTCTTTGCTGAGGAGGAACGTCTGGCATGCCTTTGAAAGGAGGCAAGGTATGGAAATAAAACCTGTAACCTTGGTGTATGATATCCAATACCCATCTGTCTTGGGTAATTAAACTCCAATTTTCCTTGAAAAGTGTCAACCTTCCTCCCAAAGGTGCTGCCAGACGAGAAGGCTCTGGCAGCTGAAATGGTAGGTCATTGGGTCTGTTTACGAAAGGACTGACCCCTGCCCTCACCCGAAGACTGTGCAGGTGAACTCCTGTTCTAGGCCTGAAAGAGCCCTGAGCTCTGCCCCTACCACCACTAGATCTACCCCTAGACTGGGAATCATAAGAAGGATACGTCCACCCCTTGGCAGGCCAATTTCTACTAAACTTAGGAGGCTGAACCTGCAAAAATCCTTAACAGTCTGCATAGACTTAGCCTTGTCTTCCATTTTCTTTAAGACTGCCTCAACAGGCGAACCAAACAACACATCAGATTGTAAAGGAGCATCTAAAATCCTTGTCTTAACATGGTCAGATAAATTCTGATCCCTCAGCCAGGCGTGCCTGCGAAGAACTGACCCAGTGGCAGCCACCCTAGAGGAGGCCTGTACAGCATCAAAACCACATTGCAAGGAATGCTTACCCACCTGTTCAGAAACATGTACTAAATCTTGTAACTCTTTACACTCAATACCTTCCGCCAGAGCATCTACCTTAGACTTCAATTGAGAAAGTAGATAGTTTTGGTATTTCAACATGTGAAACTGACAATTCAAAGCCCTCATAGCAAGGGTGGAAGAAGTATAGACTTTCTTTCCCCATCTATCCAAAGCCCTGGCCTCTTTATCTGGAGGAACCGGATTTTTAACAACAGAAGCCTTAACACCCTTAGGCCCCTGACTAACAGTTTCTGGGTCCGCCCTAGGACTCTTAAAAAGATACTTATGAGCTTCAGGCACCCTGTAATACCTATCCGGCTTAACAGGAGCAGGAGGCAAAGAATCAGGATTAAGAGAAGCCTCTGCAAACACATCTTCCACAACATCCAGAACAGGAGGTATAGCCAAAGGCCTATGCTGGGGTAAAAACAAAAATTCCCTAAGCCTTTTCCTGGAATCAGAGATCACTTAAAATGCTCCCTCATGGAATGAAGAGTCTCTAAAAAAGAAAAATCCTCAGGAGGAGAAGCAGAAGGAGTAGAATCATCCACATCAGAATCAGAATAAGGAGAATACTCCTGCAAGTCTTCAGCCGAAGACTCTGAAACATCCGAAGCCTGCTCAAAACTTTCCAACTCAGGTTCCACCCTAGGCCTCTTATCAGGAGGGGGCAAAGAACCTCTAATCAAAGTAATCAAATCTTCTGCCATTTTAAGCATATGCTTCTTGGGCACAGACCCTGAAGA
The DNA here is from genome assembly GCF_019279795.1 of Protopterus annectens. NCBI lineage: Eukaryota > Metazoa > Chordata > Ceratodontiformes > Protopteridae > Protopterus > Protopterus annectens. The sequence goes on along the minus strand of NC_056745.1, from coordinate 123,695,072 downwards.
ACTAGGAGTGACACCAACTGAAGCTAAACCTGGCCTGCCTCTGGGAGAAGCCTTGGAAACAGAAGGAGAAGGCCTAACCACCCTAGGAAGGGAGGGGAGTACAGTAACCTGAGAGGCCCCTTCAGCCTGACCTGCCTCCTGAGAGGCCACATCCTGCAATAACAAAGCCTCCCCCTGGGACTCCAGAGAAACCTCCGGTGGAACCCCCGGCTCCGACACCTCTAAAGAACCGGCGTCCGGTACGGACGGCTCTTCTTGCCTGGGCTTAGCTGCTTTGTCCTTGCGCTTCTTCGAAGAAGCGCCGGAGCATCCGACGGCATATTATAATTGCACCGCTTCCCGAAGACTAACCTGGCACAATCTAACCTTCTCTTAATAGTGCGCTTATTGAATCTAGCACAAAAGCGACACCCTACAACGTCGTGCTCAGGCCCTAAACAAGGAATACACAGAGTATGATAATCTCTATGCGGTATCTGTTTCCCACACGAAATACAGTTATTCACTTTTTCTGACATCCGGTAAACCACTGAGGCAAGAAAAACCTAAAATATTCTAACGGGTACTTAGCCAACTTTGACTCGGTCTGAAACTCCGAATTCGAAAAATTTCAGAACGCCGAACGGCACTTGCAACGCTGCTTCTGCATCGGACCATGCGGCAAAAAAGACTGAGGATATGACGTCGGTCATGCGCATTTGTACCCTGACGTCCTGATGTCAGTCTAATGCGCCTTGACCGACGTCAGCCTTATACTTTGATATTCGGGCCGACCGAGGACAGCGGACTACCCAAGTGTAAGGACTGCAGCAATGTGAGATGAAGAACATCAAAAATTCCCTAAGCCTCTTACGAGAATCCGAAAAATCCTGACCTTCCCACTTGAAATGCTCCCTCATGGAATGCAAGGTTTCAGAAAAGGAAAAATCCTCTGGAGGAGAAGCAGAAGGACAGGAATCCTCTGCATCCAAATCTGAATAGGGAGAAAAATCCTGAATATCCTCAGCTGAGGACTCAGAGTAATCAGAGGAATGCTCCATACCCTCTAAATCTGTCTCCACCCTAGGCCTCTTCTCTGGAGGGGGCATAGAACCCCTGATCAAAGTAATCAAATCCTCTGCCATTTTCAACATATATTTTTTAGGAACAGAGCCCGAAGAACTAGGGCTATGGCCCGTACCAGAAAGACCAGGTCTAGCCTTAGCAGGGCCTTTAGAGACTGAAGTAGAAGGCCTAATAACCTTTTGTAAGGATGGAACCACAGAAACTTGAGAAGCACCCTCGGCCTGGCCTAACTCCTGAGAGGCCAACTCCTGTATCAGTAAAGGTTCCCCCTGGGATTCAGCCGAGACCTCGGCTGGATCCACAGATTCAACCGTAGATTCCATAGAACCGGCGTCCGCAACGGACGACTCATCCGGTTTTGACCTTAAAGATTTATGTTTTCGCTTTTTTGCGGTAGCGGGCGTCGGAGGATCCGACGGCATGTTGTAGTTACACCGCCATCGAAAACCAACCTAGCACAGTCTAATCTGCGTTTAATGGTGCGCTTATTAAATCTAGCGCAAAAGCGACACCCGACTACGTCGTGCTCAGCCCCAAGCAAGGAATACAGAGAGAATGATAGTCCCTATGAGGTATCTGTTTCCCACAAGAAATACAATTATTAACTTTTTCTGACATCCGGATTAACTGAGGCAAGAAAAGACAAAAATTTTCCCCAACGGGGTACTTAGCCCAACTTGGTCTTCGGTCTGAAACTCGAAAATTGAAAATTTCAAAACGCCGAACGGCACTTGCAAACGCTGCTTCTGCTTCGGACCACACGGCAAGAAAGACTGAGGATATGGCGTCGGTCATGCGCTTAAGTACCACTACGTACTGACGTCAGCTCCGGGCGCCCATGACCGATGCCAGCCTAACTCTTTGGTATTCGGGCCGACCGAGGACAGCGGACTACCCCCAGGTTATGACCGCAGCAATGTGAGACGAAGAACATCTACCGCCCCATAAGCTTAACCAGCCTGGTCTGCAAAGCTATGGAAAGAATCATTATGGAACTCATAAACAGAGACATAGGGGACCTACAGACACTTGACCCCACCCAGTTCGGCTTTGTAAAGGGCAGATCCTGCCTTTTAAACCTGGTTGACTTTTTCAAAACAGTCACTAGAGCCATTGACAAGGGCAAAGCAGTCCATACAGCATACCTGGACTTGGCTAAGGCCTTTGACACAATACCCCACTCAGGCATCATAGATAAGCTCAACAGCTTAAAAGTAAACCCTTATGTCACTAGATGGGTTGCAAACTGGCTAAAGGACAGAACCCATAAAGTTAAAATCGCTGGAGCAATGTTAGACTCAAAGCCAGTCACAAGTGGTGTCCCACAGGGATCTAAGTTTGCAGATGACTGCAAACTAGGTGCCATAGTGGATACACCAGCAGACACACACATCCTACAAAAAGGCCTCACAGAAATGGACAACTGGTGCTGGAGTCACGGCCTTAAACTAAATGCCAAAAAATGTATAGTCATCCCCTTTGGGAAAAACAAAGTACCCACAAATTATCACATAGACAGCAACCCATTGAGTACGGAAAAAGTAATCCGAGACCTAGGGACCCAAGTCGACAGCGACCTCTCATTTGATACTCACGTTGCCAAAGTGGTAAGAAAAACTTCTACCTTGCACACCTCATCATGAAGGGATTCAGATCCAGATCCAAGGATGTCATTGTACCCCTATATTCCTCCCTCATCAGACCCATGATTGAGTACAATGCCTCATTTGGTATGTACCTCACCCGGCATTTGCAACAGCTGGTGAGACCACAAAAGTACCTCACCAAGAGGATAAAGGGTCTCCAACATAGGTCTTATTCTGCCAGACTAAAGAAACTTCAGCTCTATTCAGTAGCATACCGCCTGCTCAGAGGTGATCTCTGCCTGACATACAAGGCCATGTCCAATCAGGATCTGATGGACATGCTCCACCTCAAAAAATCCAAGTCCATCAGGACCACGAGAGCTAAAGACTTAAACCTCGGCACAAGTATGAATAGGACATGCTGGAGGGATAGATTCATAACCCAGAGGCTTCCCATGCTTTGGAACAAGATCCCAGTTCATATTAGGCAGAGCCCCTCACTGACTCTCTTCAAGAGAAATCTTGATGAGTGGATGGGAGATCGTAAGTTTACCCCAGGGGTCACATCTGTGTCACTGCTAGACAGGGGCATAGTAAACTAATTCTATTATATAAGGGGACCTTCATTGTGTCTGTCACTACTAGACAGAGGCACAGTATTCTAAATTTATTCTGTACATTTTTTGTACCATTTCATGGGGTGGCAAAAGCCACATCACTATGGCTAGGCTTACAAATGCCCCAGGGCAGATAGCCTAGTACTATATTATGAAACTATGTAATCATTTCATCTGTTCCACAGTGTGCATTTTAACAACCATCTCAATTACTTCATCTCCATCACCACCAAGTTCCTCAACTGCTCTCCCTTCTCTGCCTATGCTTCTGTACCATGCAAAAAAATAAGTTATGTACTCGCCATAACGTTCCATGTTTGTTGTCCATAATCTCGCCTTCATTCTTGATGGTTGGGTTCAGAACTGAGCATCAGTTCACACTCGGCCTAATACTAAAGCTCGAGAGCTTTTTACTGGTTCAAAGCTACACCCTATCCCAAGATGGCTGATGACAGTTCGCCAGATCTTGTTTGCAACACTAATTACTAGACCAATACAACCAGAAAAGGAATAAAACGAGTAAATTCAAACATCCTTAGCCCGCGTCTCATGAGACAAGAAGGGAATCCGATAACGTTATGACAAATTGCAGAAATTCCTCTCAGGAAGGGGGGAAGGAGGGTGGGATGCAAGAATGAAGGCGAGATTACTGACAATAAACATGGAATGTTATGTTGCCCTATCTCGACTTCATTCTTGATGGTTGGGACAGTGTCCCCAGCACCTTTTTTCTCGGGTGGCTCAAGGGAATGAACTCTTCAGAACAGTGGAACCATAGGAAGCCCTGTTCCGGGAGGCCACACCTACTTTGTAATGACTAATAAAGGTATGAGGATTGACCCATGTGGCTGCTGCACAAATTGAATCCAAGGGTAGTCTGGCTTGGAAAGTGGTGGAAGTCAACATAGCTCTAGTTGAATGGCCTCGAATTTTACCTGGCAGTTGCTTATGCTGAGAACTATATGCATAAGTAATGGTGTCAGAGAGCCATTTAGACAAGGTTAGCCTTGAAACTGGCATCCCTTTTCTAGTCTCTGAAAATGAGACAAATAATTGGTCAGACTTTCTAAACTCTTTTGTCCTATGTAAACAGAAACGTAACTGCCTATGGACATCCAATTGGTGAAGCTTGTATTCTGCCTTGTTGCCATAGTTGGGGAAAAAAGACAGGTAAGGTCAATGGATTGATTCAAGTTGGTCTCAGAACAAGCTTTGGGCAGAAAGGAAGGACTTGTTCTAAGGGAGACGCTGCCTTTGTGGAAAACTACATAGGGAGGATGAAAAGACAGTGCTTGTAGTTCTGAAACCCTCCTAGCCGAAGTAATGGCGGTCAAAAAGATGGTCTTCCATGTAAGGAACTTCAGTGGACAAGAGGAGGATTGCTCAAATGGAGGGAGAATTAGAGTAGCCAATATCAAATTTACATCCCAGAGAGGTAGTGATTGTCTTACTGGAGATCTTAACAGGAATGTACCCCTCAGAAAAGCTTTGCATAATCTGTGAGACATTATTTTTGATCCCACGTCTCTTACACGGTAGTTAGATATGGCAGCTAATTGTACATATGTACAATTGTATAGTAGCTGCTGCTGCACCTTCATTGAAAATCTCTGCTAAAAAATCTAGAATTGTGGTCAATGGGGCTGTGAAGGGATATATGTGATACTTGGAAGCCCAGCAAGGAAACCTCTTCCATTTGCTAGCCTACAGCTTTCTAGTTGCATTCTTATGAGAAAAAAACAGAATGTGTCGCACTGCCAGGGAGATATTTGGAAGGCTGGCTAAGATGGGAATTGGAGCAACCAAGCTGTCAGCTTGATGATTTGGATGGAGGGATGGAGCGTTCCCAACTGATGGGTCAAAAGGTCCGGCACTGGGTCCAGAATCCAAGGCTCCTCCTGGAGATGGGGCCATAGGAAGGGGAACCAGATTTGACAAGGCCAGTATGGAGTGATGAGAATTAGTTTGTGATGCAACAATTTGGCTTTCTGTAGAACTTTGGGTATTAATGGAAAAGGGGGTAAGGCATAAAGAAGTCCTGGAGGCCAATCGTGAACAAGTGCATCCCTTGGTGACTACCCCGGAGAGGGGATTAGGGCAAGTATCTGCTGCATTTGGCGTTCATGGACATGTCAAAGAGGTTGCGGCAAGGCTGGCCCCACTTGCAAAAAATTTTGTTTGCAAATTCCTGTTTCCGGGACCACTCATGAGTCACAAAAATTGCACAGTTTAATCTATCACGTTGGATTTCCCCAGAATGTGCATTGAGAGGAAATTGCCCATCGCCATACTCTTTGAGCCTCTCAACACAGAGGGTAGGATCTGGTTCTGCCTTGTTTGTTGATGTACCACACCATGGATATATCATCTGTCTGTATCGCAATTGTGCTGGTAGGAAGAGAGCTCTGGAATGCTTACAACACCAGAAGCAGCACTCTCATCTCCAGCACATTTATGTGCAAGTGGTATTCGTGTTCCTGCCAAGTCCCTTGGACAGTGTGTCCCAGATAATGCCCCACCCTATCTGGGAAACATCCGTGGTCACTGTAGCAACTGGATGGGGGAGGACAAATGGTCTGCCTATCATTACCTGTGTGGACTGAAGCTACTATCGTAGGTCCTTCTTGCAGGTGTCTGTAATGAGGATCTTGAGTGACATGGGTAATTCCTGCATGGACCACTGAGCAAAGATTAGCCACTGTAATACCCTCATATGTAGACATGTCAGTGGAACTAAGGTTATTGCAGCCCCCACTGAACCCAGAACATTGAGAACAAACTTTGCCTGCACTTTCCTCCTCCTGATCAAGATTTTTGATGACATAGTGTTTGTACCCGGTCGTAAGCAGAGATGAATTGTGGTATCCCTTGCCTTGGTCAGCAGATGCTCTGTGGTGGCGGTCAGGAGCCAGTTGTCCAAGTACAGAAACACCCAGAATCCTAGATTCCTCAGGTGAGCCATGACTACTGCCATGCATTTGGTAAACCCTTTGAGGGATTTAGTGAGACCAAAGGGCAGAGCTCTGAATTGGTAAAGACTGGCTCCCAGCTGGAAGCATAGATTATCTCTTGGATCACCTGTCCATCTTTATATGGTAATACGCATCCTGAAGGTCTACTGACCAAATCCAATTGTCTCGTTCTAGGAAAGGGAGTACAGAATGCAGTGTCAACATCTGGAACTTTGCTTTTTTATGGAGTTGTTTAGCTTGCTGTGATCCAAGATGGTCTCCAGTCCCCTGTCTTCTTTGGAACTAAAAAGAACCTTGAGTTAAGTCCCAGATTCGATTTGGTCTGTGAAGCCTTCTTGGATAACTTTTTTTTTTTTTTTTTAGCAACTTTTGGATTTCTAGGGTTGCTTGATCCCTTTGACCGGGTGGGATGTCTGGGAATGATCTTGATGGAGGGGGTGGAGAAGAGAAGGATATGTTGTATCCCCTGGATATAATCGACCATACCCAGTTGTCTTGAGTGATGTTGAGCCAGGCCTTTGGGTACAGTGATAATCTGCCCCCCACTGCCTCCAGAGGTGGACAGGCAGGCCTCCTTTCAGGAGCACTGGAAGGGCCTGCCAGAGAATGTATCGCTGTTGCCCTGGATCTGCAGACCCCCTCTGGTGCAAGCGCTGTATCTTCCATTATTATTTCCCCCTCTGTCCAGGGGGAAAATTCACCACGTGCGTCCGGCGAAGCTCTTTGGGATTTCCGGAACCACATTTTTCCACCCTTCTGGCCTTTGGGATAAGGCCTGGTAGGGACAGAAAAAATGTACTCTCATGGCAGAGTTTTGCCTTCTTGTTCACACCTGGTAAGAGTCTCTTTAACCTTTGGCCCGAACAAAGACGAGCCGTCAAAAGGTGCGTTTATAAAGGAAGACTTAAAGGGTTCAGCAAACTCACAAAGGTGCATCCAGGAATGCCTCCTCAGAGCTATTCCTGTGCCTGCTGCCCTACTCACTCCATCGGCTGTGTAGGAGATGAGGTGCATGGAGGAGTTTACTACAGAATTTGGAGTCGCAAGCTGAAAGTTTACCTTGTTCGGCACACCTGCAGCTGTAGCACCCAGCAGGGTATCTCCTAGCTCTTTCAGGAGATCCCTCTGAAGTCGGGTAAAATGGGATAAATAGTTCAGCAAGCTAACAGTAAAGGCCGCTGAAGACAACACACGCTTCCCATATCTGTCTATCATTCGAGACTCCTTATTCCAAGGATGGACAGATGACGTTTCGCCAATTCTTTCTTGGTGGCCGCCACCACCACCACCACAGCATCTACTGGGACACCTTTGGTTAAGAATTGTTTATCGTCCGGGGCAGTAATAAACTTGTTGGGCCTCCTAAGAACAGTTTGAATTGATTCAGGAGAGCCCCACGCCTTTAGACAGACTATGCCAAGGAGTTGGTTGAAAGGCAGAGACACCCAAGAGGAGAAGGGTCAAGATCCAAATGCCTCCATGTATATAGACTTATCTTCAGAAGGGGAGAGGGTCTTCCAGCCACCTCTTTGCTTCAGGATCTCCAAGATGTCTGAAAAGGAGACATCCTCAGAGGGCAACCATGGGGACCCTTCTGAATCCTCTAAGTCCTATCTGACGTGACAGAGGGGAGTCTAAATATTTCCTCTTACAAGTCCTCTTCCAAGGGACTTCCTCAGAGGGATACTCTGGGGAGGTTTCAGAAGAGAGTGGGTCACCCATTGGAGCATCCTGGGCATTGGCTCTCTACGCTTGGTCTGGAGGGAGAGTACAGAGGTTGACACCGGTCCTTTTGGGGTAAGAGTAGCTGAAGTCGAGGGTGGAGCAGTCTGTGGAAACAACATGCTCATCACCTCGAAGGCATCATGATCCTGGCCTGAGAGAGCCCCCGGCTCCAAGGAGCCTGGAGGCCTCCCCTGTGCTAAGGAGGATGGCTTTGAGGCACTGAAGCCCCTTTTTAGTTATAACGTCATGGTCTGAAGTAGCTGAAATGATGTGTCCAAAGGGTAGAATGGCAATTTTATCTGCATTTTATAAATGAAACCCAGTTATCGCTGCCTGAAAGTTTAGTAATAAAGCAACAAAAACAAACTGATACAGGCCCTTTTACACAAAAATACCATATGCCGAAATTCATAAGCATTTACTGATCGCTACTCAGTTTTTCACCTAACTCACATGATCTCCTCAGGCAAGGCTCTGTAATAGTAATAGTGTAATAGTAACAGTCTAAGATCATTACTTAATTCTCCCTGCATCAGAAGTAAAAACTGTGTATACTTCAACAGAAAAAAGAAATGCCTTCACAATACATCATGGTTTAAATATCACGAGATGAAGTAGCTAAAGCGGTGAGATCAGTTTCTGAGCGGAGCTACAAAGAAATCTCTAAAGGCAGAAAAAGCAGTTCAGGTGTATGATGGAGTTGAACATTCATTTGTCAATGACTGAATATTTCACAAACAAATCTCAAAGAGGGACTGACATATGGTGTTTTATACAAAATGCAGGGGTCACAGCCCTTAACTGCTGCAGTCTTATATTCTACATTATGCTCTCCCGCACTGAAGGGGTATTATGGCTTCAGCTTGGGTTGAGCTATGCAGCACTAGAAGAGAATCTCTCTTTACTGAGGATGTATGCGCTGCATTTGGTGAAGTTTATTTACTTTAATTACTCACATTTGATTACCAGGAAAGTCTGACTGGGTAGATGTCCATTTTCAGTGGAGGCCCAGGAGAAAAGCTCCAAAGTATTACAAAATCATTTTAAGAACAATAATTTTACAATCTTAAAAAAACATAAAAACTATCTACAGTTTAAATAATTATACCAAAATAGACATAATGTGAATTACTGATTAAGAATAGATACAACTTAACAATGACTTCATATTTAAAGAAATATTGGCCAGTTTAGAGAAATTAAAGGTAAGCTAGTATAATATAAACAGGAATTCCAACATGAAGTGTGAAAAAACAGGGTTACTGCATATTTACGCAGACGGGAGAGAAACTGATTGAAGTTGGGGGGTACATAAGTATAAGCTACAAGTAGGTACTTGTTCATATTTAGGTATATAGCTTATACTGAGGTTGAGCAAGATCAGAGACCAATTTTGCTTAGAAAGTCTTTCAGAATGGTTTTAAAGGACTAGGGGAAGGTACTGACCTACTGTCTAAAGGTAAGGAGTTCCAGACCTTAGCAACATTGTTCGAGTACAGACCATGCTCAGCAGATATGATACGTTTAAGGACAGAGAGGAGTCTTTGGTCACTGGATCGTACTCACAGAGTGGGAACATAGTTGTGTAGGATGGTATTTAGTGCTGGACAAGCAGTTGCTGGATAATTTTACAGGTGTTAAGAAGCTGTGTGTTTGTTAGTTGATGGGCTAATTCTAACCAATTTAAGCTTTTTTTGTACTATACACTGGTGGGCTCTGAAAGGAGTATTTCCTGCAAATTTAGCCTCTTAATAGGTTCATAGGTTCATACTAGGCTATCTGCCCTAGGGCATTTATAAGCCTAGTCAGAATGTGTTTGGCTTTCGCCACCCATTTTAAATTTATTTTGCTATGCCCTTTTTCGAGGTTAGTATACTGTGCCTCTGTCTAACAGTGACACAGAAGTGATACCCGGGGTAAACCTACGATCCCCCATCCACTCATCAAGATTTCTCTTGAAGAGAGTCAATGAAGGACTATGCCTAACCTGGACTGGGATTTTATTCCAGAGTGAAGGGAGCCTCTGGGTTATGAATCTGTCCCTCCAGCATGTCCTATTTATTTCAGTGCTGAGGTTCAAGTCTCTCAACCGCGTAGCTTGATGGGATTTGGATTTTCTAAGGTGCAGCATGTCCATTAATTCCGGGTTGGACACGGCTTTATACGTCAGGCACAGATCGCCTCTGAACAGGCGGTATGCCACTGAGTAGAGCTGGAGTTTCTTTAACCGGGCAGCATATGGCATCTGTTTGAACCCTTTGATCCTCTTGGTGAGGTACTTTTGGGGTCTTTCCAGTTGCTGCAGGTGTCTGGTAAGGTACATCCCAAAAGGGGCATTGTACTCAATTATGGGCCTGATGAGGGATGAGTAAAGAGGAACGATGACGTCCCCTGATATAGATGTGAATCCCTTCATGATTAGGTGGGCTATATAAAATGTTTTTCTAACCACTTTGGCCACGTGGTTGTCAAATGAGAGATTGCTATCAACTTGGGTCCCCAGGTCCCTAATTACTTCTTCTGTACTTAATGGATTACCACCTATGTGGTAATTTGTGGGCACTTTGTTTTTGCCAAAGGGGATGACTATACACTTTTTGGCATTTAGCTTGAGGCCATGGCTCTGGCACCAGTTGTCTGTTTCTATGAGGCCCTTTTGGAGGATGCTTGTGTCGACTGAAGAGTCGATTATGGTGCCCAGTTTGCAGTCATTTGTGAACTTGGTCAGCCACTGTCCTTCCGTGTTGGCCTGTACCTCCGAGAAATATATACTGAACAAGAGAGGTCCCAGGACTGAGCCTTGTGGGACACCACTTGTAACTGGTTTGGAGTCTGACATGGCTCCAGCAATTCTAACCATGTGGGTTCTGTCCTTGAGCCAGTTTGCAATCCATCTAGTGACATAGGGGTTTATATTTAAGCTGGTGAGCTTATCTATAATGCCCGAGTGGGGTATTGTATCGAAGGCTTTTGCGAGGTCCAGGTAAGGCTGTGTGGACCACCTCCCCCTCGTCAATGGCCTTGGTGACTGTTTCAAAGAAATCAACCAGGTTTAAGAGGCAGGATCTGCCCTTAACAAAGCCGAACTGGGTAGGATCCAGTGTTTGTAGGTCCCCAATATCTTTATTTATGAGGTCCATGATGATCCTTTCCATAGCTTTGCAGACCAAGCTAGTCAGGCTTATGGGGCGATAGTTTCCAGGATCCGTTGAGGCACCACCTTTATGGAGAGGGACCACTGCTGCTGTACGCCACTCTTTAGGCACATATCCTGTAGTAAGGCTGAGAATGAACAGTAGTTTTAGGTTTGGGTTTAGCTCTTCTTGGAGTTCATGTAGGACGCAGCCCGGGACACCATCTGGTCAAATTGATGCTGTGTTTTTTGCTTTGGAGAGGGCGGCTCTTACCTGAGCATCTGAGATGTCAGGGGGGCAGCACTCTGCTGGGATAGATATTTGCCCTTTTGGTGGGGAGTGGGGGGAGAAGTTTGCGCTTAACCTGTCAGCTAGGATGTTGGCAATGTCTGTGGGTTCAATGTATTTTTTGTCATTTTGGACTAATTCTGAGCATATCTGGGAATTACCACCCAGGTTCCTAACATAACTAAAGAAAGCCTTGTGATTATCCTTAGTGTCCTGTGCAATTTTTCTCTCGAAGCTAGCCTTAGACAATTTTGTGTGTGCCCGTAGTTTTTTGCTAATACTGATCAGTGATGCCTTCCCTTTTTGGGATTTTGCTCTATCATGTAGTAGCTTCCTCCTTCTATTGTATAGTTTGTTTATGGCTGGAGTCCACCAGACAGGACATCTGCCTTTGGAGGACTGGGTCTTGGTTTTACTTGGGATTGCATGATCCATGCATTCCTGAAGGTGTTCATAGAATGCATTTATAAAGGATTCTGCGGTCTGGGCCGTATTTTCCACAGGCCCGGGGGCTTTGAAGGATTCCACCTCAGTTTTGAGGAGTGTGAAATTTGCTTTAGAGAAGTTTTTCACTGTGGTTTCCTGGTTTTCTTTTGGTTTCTTATAGCATTGTTCAAGTTTTGCTTTTTTATGATGCCTGGAGGTTAGTGAGGATGGGAGTAACATAAAGCAGTAAGGGGAGGAGATAAGTAGGAGTTCATGTAGTTTTAGTTGCACTGTTCAGAAAGGTTTTAGCTCTATAAAGCATCCCTAGTTTTTGGTGATTTTTTTCATGCAATTTTGTATATGCAGGTCAAATACAAGGTTATCATCCACTATCATCTCTAATAATTTGCAATGATTGCATTAAGAGAGAATTTAAAATAGTTTTTTCATGAGAGAGGGATTTTCGGGAAAATAAGAAGCTTGTTTTTTTTTAAGGAGGTTGAGCATGAGTTTTGAATTGCAAAGCCATGTTTCTGGAGCTGTTAAAGCTTTCTCAGTAATTATTTTGGAGATATGACAGGTTATCTGATGTGCATATGAGTCTGGAGTCATTTGCATATTGTACTAGGGAATGCCTGTTGTGTGTAGGGTGCTGGTAAAGATGAGCGAATGAAGGATAGAGCTTTATGGTACACAAGTGGTAATTGGGAGGTTGAGAGAGAGAGTGAAGTGTCATTTCACTGATGGATACTTATTGGACAAGTAGCTTTTGAAACACAGAAGCATGGGCTAAGACATATCTAGTGAGGATATCTGAAGTAAAAGTTTGCTGTAACAAACTGTCAAAGGCTTTAGACAAGTCAAGAAATAAACAGGAGACTGGTTTTCCATTACCTGTAGCTTTATTGACAGTATCAATAAAGTTTAGAAGTGCAGTGTTAGTACCATGGGGTGAATGAAAGCAGTGTTTTTGAATACATTTTTCAAGTATTTTGGAGTAGGGAGATACGATTGCTACAGGTCTCAAACGTTGGTGCTGCCCGTTGAATTTCTCCCTTTGTATAGAGGGATAATGTGTGATTTTTTTTCCAGAGAGCGGGAATGTGGGATTCCTGGACTGATGTATTAATAAGGACTGAGAGAAGACAGGTGGTGCAATTGGCTGCAAGTTTAAGGTACTCACTTGGAAGGTCATCAGCTGAATTAGTGCATGGTCTGCGTTTAAGTGTAGTTTTACACAGGATGTGGGTTCAGGTTTGAAGGTGGATGAAGTAATATGTGGCGGTTCAGATTAGATGATGGAGAATCGTTGGAGAGGGACTCTATACTATCTATGAATTCTACTGCAGTCTCAGGGGGAAATTTTTGGCAGGGACACGATTTCTTTAATGGCTGAACAGAAATTTTTAGGGTTGTGTTTACTATTATTCTGAATGCTGTCATACTTTTGTCTTCATTTATTTAATGTCACCTCATGTCACTCCACTTACTTAAAAGTTTGAATTATGAAGTAAAAGTTAATTTATTCAATTCACTTTCTGGAACATTAAAGACTGAAAGTGTTGTCTATATACGGATGATGGAAGAACTGGTGTGTAATACAATCAGAGTATTCTGAGGAAGTAAGTCAGAAGCCTGAATGGGATGGTCAAGATGCCTTACCCGCACAGAATAAAGGGCTCCAAAAAATACTAAGGCTGAATGTTGTTAGGGTTACAAACAGCTGAAAGGTCATATGCAATGAATACTGGAACTTGACCAGATCACTTACTGTGGTTTAACTTCCATGGTTCTCAGACTTTCTATCAGACTGCACAGAGGTAAAAGCAACAAAACAAGAATGCCATTCATACTGCATAAACTGTTGGAACATGCTCCATGCTATGGTTTAACAAAACTCTTTTCTACACTTCTGGTTCCAAAATTAAGGAAAGCAGATATGCTAGCATACATCTGGAGTTTGTAAATTTTACTGATGGTTCTTATCGTTTAAGTAGCTGTGCACAGACAAGGACAACTTAAATGCTTTTACCACTACAGGAAACAGGGAATGCTACTGCAGGAACAGATTGGGATCTAATCTCTGCTTACACTAAAGTGCACACCCCCTGACTGACTGCACCCAGGGCAGCCAAGCCACTTGGTCAACCTCTGCTATGGCTCTGGTGATATCTGACAATAAGCTGCCATTTATGAATCATGTATCAGCTGTCATCAAGACATCCTACTTCCACCTGCAAAACATTGTCGATATCAAGCTTTTTATATCCTCTAAGAAACGTCTAACAGTTTTCTGCACTTGGACTGCTAGAATCCTCATAAGCTTGAGCTTGCAGATAGCAATGTACCATGGTTGCAAAAGGTACAGAATTCTGGTGTCAGGTTTTCAGTTGAACTGCTTATACTAGTCCCATGCTACAGGATCCACATTACCTACTCAATCAATGTTTAAAGTTTTGCTTCTGACCTTTCATGACCAACACAAGAAGCCTGATGTCTATCTGAAATAGCTCCTAGTCTTTACCTGCCTAGTATACTCTTAAGGTAATCCGGTAAGGGGCTGCTGGTTGTTCACACAGCTCATCTATAGACCTTGGGAAGGTTTATCCATCATCTGCTTAACTTCTGTCCTGTAAATCAATTACCTTCCCCAATCTCAGCATGTGAGCTCCCAAGGCTTTCAATCGATTAAGTTTCATTTGATAGGAAAGTCTGTCTGCTGTCACACAGAGACCTTTGTGTTAATTTTTCAAATTTATAATAGAGGGCTTCTTTTCAAAATTCTGGCAATTACTATGCAGAATTCTTTGCAACGTATTACCTTCAAGATTTTATGTACAGTACCTAGGATTAAATGATTAAACACCACAATGCACAAAAAACATACACCTGATAAATTAGCCAGGGAAAGTCCAATGACAATTATGCACTCCTTAAAAATCATAGGGTTGAATTCTCCATAAGAGAAATAATCAGTAAAGGCACATCAAATGTTCACCCCAAACAGGAATCGGGTGTCTGCAATAGCGTTTATAAAGTCAGTGCTG